>NC_056734.1:568394430-568409430 GCF_019279795.1 Protopterus annectens
GTTCCCATTTACCCTTTCCTTCCCCATCATACCTACAACTTTTGCCATCTACCTCAAGAAAAAAAATCTTTGCAGTTTGCTTGGGGTATAAAAAATACCTATGCAAACAGTTACAAGCAAAAATCCTATATCTTCTACACTTTGTTGCCTATTTGGGAGCCATACACATGTCCTCCCATTGTTGCCTTGTGAATTGCTTATACAATCTCTCTTCCCAGTATAAACTCCTCAGATTCCTGTAGTTATTGTGCAATATTTTTAATATTCCCTACTAATCATCCTTTAACAGCAGCGTCTGTTCCAGATCCAACTAAAAACTCTACCAGAGCAGGTTTTTCACTTAGGATTCCCCAATCCCTTACTCTTTGCCAATCCTCGATATCAATCCCCAATAGGGAAGGTAGTCTATAGCCTACAGTCCAATATGTTCTTAGCCTCTTAACCATTCTATTACCCTTTCCTCTTTAATTAATTGCTCCCAATATCTTGGTTCCTTTGCAACTTTTCTCCTATAAATCCATGCCCCATCATGTCTATTCTGTATACACCTAACTGCAGTCATCCCTATTTCTCCACTCTCACATTAGCCTAGTTCTTAGAACAATTTCTGCTACTTTACAAATGCACGTGTAGATACATAGTTTACAGCTATCAGCCTTTGTTTTAGCTTCATAACTTTTATATCCCAAAAATACTTGAATCTGTCTCAAGATGTTCCACAACACTGAGATGTCCTGTCCTGGTTTTATCAGGTGCAAAATAATATAGTCTGCAAATAAAGCTAAATTTTCTTGATTATTACACAAAATATATCCTTGAATTTCTGAGTCCCTTATATTCTTGGTCAATGGCTCTAAATACAAAGCAAATAACAAAAGTGAAAAAGGCCTTCCATGCTTGGTTCCTCTATTCAGACACAACTTGTCAGATATGAATCCTCCCAATTTAATTTTTGCTTCCATCACTCATATAGCCTCCTTATTACTGTATCAGGGATTTTATGCCCAACTCATAAAATCCCAGTTTACTCTGTCAAATACTTTCTCTGCATCAAGCCCCAACAATAACAGTATTTGCTTAAACTCTGCCCCCCCCCCCGGATCACTGTTCTATTAATGTTGTCAGATGGGTCTCCCCTCCACAAAACCATATTGGTGCACATCTATCAATTTTGGTAACATCTTTGCCATTCTTGTAACTATTATAGACAAACACTTTATAACCATGGCTTAAAATTGAAAATGGGCCTTTACCTTACAAGGAGTTAAAATGAAATTGCAAGTGTTCTAGAAGGTTAGCATATGTGTGTCCTAAAAGGTTAGTAGTGTATATGTTTCAACAGCATAAGCGGAAACATGGAAAAGTACAGAATGCTGCATCATTTCCTGAGCATTTTTTCTAAATCATATGGTAAAAAAAACTTATTCCATACTAAGCTAGAAATGTAGATAAGCTGCAAATCTATTTTTTTTTTTACTAAACTTGACATTTTTATCAGATATTTAGTAATGGTCTGAAGAATAAACCATAATAAGAACTGTATTAGCATTTTTCTACTGAATCATAGCAGTGGTATGACTGATAAAGTTTGCTACTTCGTTAAAGTTTTCCTATAAAAGATTATAAATTATTTTGTTCGGGGAGACATGACTTCCTGTGTACAGTCTCCCACAAGTGTGTGTTACTTCTTTTAATAAATTGTATTTTAATCTGCCAATGACTGAAGTTTATTTCATTACGGTTAAACCTTAACAGTCTGATATGTCTTTACTATCTTCAGGCATTACAGCCACCACAATTTTCTTCCAGAATTCTGGTGTTTCCTCTCCTTTTGAAACAAAATATTCTACATCTTTATCACCTTTGTCCCTCCTTCTACATATTTATCACTTTTGTCCCTCCTAGCTTTTAAACTTCCATAGGAATAATATCTATTCCTGGAGATTTTCCTGTGATTGTGTATCAATTTGATCTCATCTTTTCATAACTTAACTGTAAATTGCTGAGCCTCATCTACCTCTAACTTTGGCATACTTAAGTGTTCCATTAATATTTCCATTTGTGCTATTTCTTGATTTCCACATTTCTCTGGTTTATATGACTTCTCAACAGAAAGAATGGCTCAACAAATTTCCAGGTACTTCACAGAATTCAGATTCAACTGACTATACTAAAGTTCAAATTCAAACTTACTGGAAACTAATGCTCTGAAATTTCAAGACTGCTACTACCTACAGAAGGAGTAGCAATGGGTACTAATGTAGCCAATACTTAAAGCTGACTTAGTTATGTCAATATGGGAAAATAATGTATTTAACTCTTATAACCGATATCTTAAAGAGGTTTTATTCTATAAACGCTTTGTAGATAATAGCTTTATGTTATGGAACAGTTCAGCTGAAGCTACCCAACATCAACTGTTAATTTTAACTTTTAAGAAAATGTACACACTGTATAAAATACGGTTTCAAGACAGATATAAATTTAATAGGGGAGCTGAATACAAACGTTTATAAGAAACCTACATGAAGGAATACATATTTACATCGTACAATTATGTACCCATATTTTACTTTTAAGAATGTAGTGAAAGTGAAAATGATTAGGTGTTCAAGATGATTATGTTAATTAAGATGATGTCACTGAATAAGGTTATTTAAAAGGTTTTTTTTTTTTTTGTTTTTTTCTTTAGTGCAAGTTTTAAACTTGAAGCGTGTTGTGTGAAAGCTGTTGAGCTAGTTGGTCTGCAGTTTACATATTAAATCTTTGAAGTATCTGGAAGGTTTCTGAGCTATTCTTTCTGTTGAGTTTTTTGTATACTATTGTTCTGGCTCAGACTTTCAACCTACTTGAGCTGTGGGTAGTTGTGTCTTTATACACCTTTTAACAAAATTTCCAAAAAACCTCCAATACCTCTACAGCATATCTGGTTATTTTTCTTGTTACAGACTTATTAAATCTGACAACAACCCTTTCTACTTTCTGTTACCCAAGTTACTGTGTTAAAAGTTTTTGTGCTTCAGTTACCATAAAATACAGTTGCTTAACAGCAATCTTTTT
The DNA here is from genome assembly GCF_019279795.1 of Protopterus annectens. Lineage (NCBI taxonomy): Eukaryota > Metazoa > Chordata > Ceratodontiformes > Protopteridae > Protopterus > Protopterus annectens. Next base: position 568,397,491 of record NC_056734.1, read on the forward strand.
AAACTCACACACATTATCCATGTGTTCCCTTTTCTTTTTAGCACTATACAGCTGTGACTTTTTTCATTCTACAAGACTCTCGTTATTCTGCAATACTTTAACTTTTGTCAGCCCCCTCTAATTCCTGTTACTTCTTAACCATATCTCAGTTTATTTTATTTCTACCATATTTTTAAACTTTAATTTTACCCATTCACTAGCTATAGCTTCTGCAGAAATTTCTATCTTCCTTAAAAACTCTCTAATAAATTCTATTACTCAGTCATTAAATTCCACTGTTTTTAACAGTTAGGTAGGAAGCATGAATGTCTTATTTGTTATTTTATTATCCTGAATTTTTATCTTAATTGTTATTGATGCATGATCTGAAGTGGTTATTGACCATGTCTCAAGCCTTTAAATTAAATGCATGTGTTATAGGGAAATATAATTTTTCTAGTCTAGCCCTGTTAGTGTACCTTGGACAATAATAAAATCTCTCAGAGCTCCTCCTATGAATTCATGTCTTACATACCAAATATCAAATATTTCTTCATAAATCTACCATCTTTTGTTATATTTCCCTTCTAGGTCACCCAAATACAAGCTTACTGTTGCAAATCAAATTCCAGTCCCCACCTGTAAGTAGTATTCCTTGTTGAAAGTCAATTATCTCTCTCCAAATTTTCTTAAGCTCCATAACAGCAGTTTTAGGTAGAATATAAACACACGCCAGCATAATACTTCTTCCTTGCCAGAAGCCACCTCCCTCCAAAAATCTACCATTATCTTTTCCTCTTCTATCACTAGTGGGGCTCCTCTAGCAATTAGTATAAGTATACCCCTTTTCCTTCGCCCCTGATACTCTGCTGAATATCCATCATTAAATCCTCTCTAACAAATTCACATGCTCACTTCTTTCCAAATGCATCTCCTGTAGTACTGCTATTTGCACTCTGCATTTCTTAATATAATTTAATTTTTTCTTTTCTATCTTTACCTACGAGGCCATTCACATTCAAAAATAATATGGATAGTGTAGCCATTATGATAAGAAGTTATTATCCCAATCTGTTATATAGGACAGCTTTCTAAATGTCTATTTCCAGCTTTTGTGTTACATGCACCCCACTAATATTGGCAGTTTGATCTTTTATGCAGTTATAAAATGTGACACAGGTTCAAATGGAAATGATAAGAAACAATACTTTTTGTTTCAGTGAAAACCCTCAAAAAAAAACAATCCCAAGAATACTCCAAAAAACTATTAAATTAAACACACAAAATGATGTACATCTTCAAATAATTAAAGTTTTAGGAACAATTCTCCCAAACTAACAGATGCATACACAGGCATTACCTTACCTAAAATTAAGGTTATCAGAGCTAAGACACGTTACAACCTATGCTCCTACTTACACTAATTGTCATTTGTTTTTTGTCTCATCTTTATTCCCCTCCCAGATGTTAGAAACGGCTTTTATGCTTTCAGAAACATTTACTTATAAAGTGGTCTTATGTTTATTGCCAGCTCCTGCAAGTCAGCTTGTCTCTATGGGAAGATAAAAGGCACAGCTACCCTCAGCTGTAGACCTCTTAACATTTACTTGCTAAAACATTTCATTACATTCAATGTTCCCTTAATTGTTTACACTAAAAACTTTTTAGATTAAGTCAATGGCCTTAATCCAGACATTTACCAATGCAAAAGCACGATAAAACATATCAACCCTACATATATAATCTGTGCATTTTTACACCCCATCCCCCACCTCAACACAGGATTACAGCTTAACTAAAACATGCTTCTGTTCAGCACTTCTCTTTTTACACCATAATGCCTACATTTTTAAAACTTAAAGATGTGTCTACTTTTGTATCTTTTTCACACACAATAACAGAAAATGTTTTACTATACAACATGCAATTTATATCATGAAATGTTTTATACAAATACCATTAACACAAACTGCAAATTATTTTACTTACAGTTATTTTCCTCTTCCCCTTAGTGTCCTTCCAAATATTAATGACACAATATGGATCACATGCTTTTCAGTCTTCCATAAGTTTAACAAATCAACAAAAGTACAAGCTTTCTACTTTATCTTTTAAAGCCATATTTTACAAATGTGACCACTGCTTTATAATCTCACATTTAAATCAGTAATTTCAGCGTTTCTGGTCTTCTTCCTACTCATCTTCATCTCCCATCTCCAGAACTCTGATTCAAGTCCAAGATACTTATGATTCTTCTAAACAACTCCTATGATGTGCTTTTTCAGTCTCTCAAGCATTTTCCTTTGAAACATTTGAAAATGTTTCACTAAGTCTCTGTATGAGCTTTATTATCAAAAGAATGAGAAGCAGAGTCCCCTACTGTTTGATGGCTCACTTTTATGTTGGATAAACTTTTGTATTTCCTTCTTAGCCTGTTCTGCATCAAAAAATGGCTTTGATCCTTAATGAAAAAAAGTGCACTGAAGACAGCTGAATACAGCAGCTTGAATTTCATACCTGCCTCTCGACATTTCCAGATTGCTGAAATAAGCTTGCATTTCTTCTTCCTGGTGTACAGTGAATAATCGATTTTCCACAAATATTCTACCATCTCCAATTTTAATACTTTATACTTTTGCTACACTTTTGTCAGGATCAATTTTTTTTGCTGGTATGATTGCATCTTTACTAATACAGGTCTCAACTGCTTTCTCATGGCCAGATTTGGGGCATACACACAATGTGCCCATCTATGCCGCGGTGGTAAGGCGGTAGCATTGTTACCTCACAGCAAGAGGTTCTCCCGTTCGATTCTCGGCTTGGCTTGGGAGTGCCTTCTGTGTGGAGTCTGCATGTCCTCCCCACGTTGGGTAGCGTTCGAAAGACATGCGTGCGTAAATGGGCATGCCTTCGTTGAAGGTTGGGCATCGAGCTGGCACCTCGGCGTTTCGTAAAACAATCTACTGCCAATCATTAGTGGACTGGAGTTACACTGTGGCGACCCCTTACCAGGAAAAAGCAGAAAGACAAAACACCACAATGTGCCCATCTAATTATATCCTGCTATGGAATACCAGTCCAGTTGCTTATTTGTGCTTTCATAAAATAAAATACAGTCTGTTCTTTCAGTTTCTCTGATCCAGCATAAAATCTCCAGGTTTCACCGTGTACTCTCTCCTCTAACTCTACCATTTTCTGAAATAGCTCTTGAGCAGTCTCGTACACAGCCAGCCTTTTCTTCATATTGACCTCCGAGTTTTGCAGTTTTCAGATCATCTGAATAGCTGTTTAAAGCTTCTTCCATTTTTTTTTTTTTTTGGTTTGTGAAGGAGCTGATGCACTCCTTCAATTTTTTTCATTTATTTTAATCAGCTCTGAGCACATTTGATTTTATTGGAAGCCATATCTTGCACCAAAACTGGAGCCTGAACTGTTTTTTGCTAAACAGCTTAAGGATTCTTCCCAGTCAGTGTTTTCCCTTCACCTTTCTAACTGGATTTTCTTTCAGGCTCTCCAAGTTTATTCTTTGCTGGCATCCAGTGTACTTACTAGCCAGTAATTGAATTTACTAAAACCTGCAGTTACTGGACATTATCTCCAAGTTTCTTTTTTCCACACTGGGAGTGCTCAAATTAAGCTGTTGACCTCTACTTTTCAGTAATTTTTTTTACCTCAAAATGTGCAGAAAGGGGTGGATCTATAGGCAGACAAGCAGATATGGCTGACAAATTAACTTTCATGGAAGAGTATGCCATACCAGAGTTCAGCAAATCACATAAATAAGAGACAGCATAAGGGATCCCCACTTGAAAAGAGTCCTGGTTATTTTTGCACCACAAAGAAAACCTTTTCCATTCTGAAACATAAGATTTTCTAGTAGTTAGATTTCTATCCTCCTGTAAAACCTGGGGACAGTCTCAGAAAATTGGCGCCTGAAAGTAATCGCAACTCGATCACCCAAAGAGTTAGTTGTAGAGTTGATAAGGGTAATTGAGAGAGCCCTTGATGTGTGTGATAAGGTCCATCTTCCAAGGTAAATTTGATGAATGCCCCTGAGCAAATGGAAAAGGAGGAGGGACCAGTGCTGTCTGGGTCAAAAGGGTGTCACTAACGAGATGTTTGGCTTCTTCTTAATTCTGTCGGAAGACCTATGGCAACAGAGGGAGGGGAAGGAAAGCCTAGGGGATCCTCCCCTTCCAAGAAAATGGCATGGCATCAGTTTTCCATGCCCTCAGGCATGGAACCCTGGAACAGAAGCAGTCTATTGTGGGTATAGGAAAAACTGTCCAACTGTACAATATTCCACAAAAAGAACAATGTCCTGGAAGACCTTCCCATACAGCATCCATCTGCGAAGTTCTGCACTGTATATAACATCTGTTTATGAAATTCTGTCCTTGATCTGCTTAGTTCATTTGCCACCGTGTTCCTTTCACAGGGAATTAAAACTGCTATTCAACACAACCTTGTTATTCAGGTAATCTCCCACGCTATTGCAACCAATCTGAAAAAATAATTGGTCCCCCCTTACCTTACATACCACATTACCGTGGTGGTGTATGCAAATATTACAAGGCAGCATGGAGTTCTGAAATGATTCAAAGGCTGAAGGGCAAGAATTTCAGCCTTCTCCTTGACAGACCAAACCCTCTTGATCTTGATGTTCCTGGAACAATCTGCCCGTGCAAAGTTAGAAGCATCAGTGTAAAGCTTCTAGCAAGGGGGTGAAACTGGAATAGTTACACCTTGATTGAGGGAAATCTTATTCATCCACCAGACTATATTCTCCCTGACGGAGAGCAAGAAAGAAATCTGGATATCTAATGAGTGGCAGTGCTGGAGTCAAACTGACTTGAAATACCACTGCAGTTTCCTCATACGGAGTCTGGCATACACAGACCTAGGAATAGTTGAGGCCAAGGTCATCTGAAAAGGGAGAAAGTTTTGAAAGAACTCTGTCAAGAACAGAATGCTCTGAAAGAAAAGAATGTTGTCAAGAACAGAACCTTCTCCAAAGGAAGTAAAGTGGTCATTGCATGGGTGTTGGCCATGCACCCCAGGTTTTGGGGAGGAGTCACAACAAGACCCTTTTTTTTTTTTTTTTTTTTTTACATTTAAAGTGAATGCCAGACTGCAAAAGTGAATGCCAGACTGCAAACACTGTTCATTGTGAAATGAAGATCCTCCATAAAAGAGCTCTGCGAAGGAACCTGGAAAAGTTGTTCGAGACAGGCGAACTTATGTGGACAGTGACCTAACTTTTGACCAATGTGTATTCATTGTTGTAAGAAACTCATTTTATATTATGCAATTTACAAACAAACTGTGTCTAGATCTAGGGATGTCACTACCCCCCTCTACTCAGCCCTCATTAGGCCAGTCATAGACTATAATGCCCCCTTTGGCATGTATCTGTCCAGACAGTGACAAAACAACACGATCACTGCCACAGAAACACCAGCAACTAACCAAGCCTTGGAAGAAATTCTTTTTATTCCACCGACTAAGCGCTTTCACCAAAGTTGGCTTCTTCAGAGTCAGTGTTTTACAAAAAACATATACATTTTATACTCTTCAAACACAATGACATCACCTTGTAAATCAATAAACTACTCCAATTAGTCAATTAATCAATAAACATTGCTCAATATTAAATACTAAATAGTAAAACAATTCCTAAAACATAATTAAAATTCTCTCAACAGTTCTACTAATCTAATAAGAATAAAGGTATAAAAAATATATACACAAACAGTAATGTATATAAAATAGTTGTTCAAATCAACCCATTCTATATATACCATACATATAAATCTTCAACCATTTATGTAAATATACATTTTATTAATCCCACTAAACATTTTAAAAATAACATATGTAATATATTTCATTTGATTTGTTTATGTGTATGCATATACATTAATCTTCATTGTATTTTGTTTATTTTCTTTTGTTTTATTTCATTTTATCTTATTTTGTACTGCTGTTAAATTATACAATACTGGCCTTAAGTTTCAAAACAGGTTTTATAGAGATGTAATCGTTAGTACCAGGGTATCTAGTGGCGTTTAATCTCAACTGCCACATAGTTTCTAAAAATGCTACCCTGTTTCCTATATCACCACCCTGTTCTAGCAATACTCTATCTATAATGAAGAACACAAACTTCTTAAATTCCTTACAATTAATACTGTGAATGTAAAGTGCATTGTGAGAGTCTTTGTTCTTAATAGCTCTTACATGTTCGACCATCCTATCACGTAACCTCCGAGTGGTCATGCCTATGTAGAATGCTTCACAGGTTACACAAAAGGCCATATAGACTATGTTCTTTGTGTTACAGTTACATTTTCCAGGGCAAGGTAAAGAATACCCCCACCCTTTAACACACACATAAGACCCTTCTGCTATGTACCTGCAGCTTCTACAATGACCACACTTGGACATCCTAGATGCTCTACCTTTTCCTCACTTTCCAAAATACCTTTCAAGTTGTTCCCCTTACTATAAACAATTCTTGGATGAACACCTAAGATATCCTTTGTGGCATCACTCAAACAATACTCCCACATCCCTTGTAACACCTTAACTATTTCGTCACTTTTCTCATTAAATTTCAACACAAAACATGTTCCACCTGCTTGTTTCTTGTTTTGTCCCTCTTGGTTAATCTCGGACACCTTTTCCCCCCATAAAATGGGTGAATATGATGAACCTCTCCGTTTGTACACTTCCCTTTTCAATCTTAGTAACAACCTGAGCGGGTAACCCCTATCCATTAACATTCCTATTAACTTGAACATTTCCTGCTTAAATAAACTTTCCTCACTCACCAGTCTGGACAATCTCACCATCTGCCCTTTTGCCACCCCTTTCCTTTGATGGAATGGGTGGCAACTTTTAAAATGTAAGAGTGAATTCGAATAACTGTCTTTTCTATATATAGAACTAGCTAGACCTTCTTCACTCTTGACGAGTGCTATGTCCAAATAATTGATAACATCCTTCTTCCATTGGAAGGTGAATTTCAAAAAACTGGTGGTGCTGTTTAAATACTCAATGAACTCATAAACCTGGAGTTCATCTCCCTTCCATAAAATAAGCAGGTCGTCCAAGAATCTGTTGTACAAAATAATGCTCTCCATAAATCTCGATGGGAGAACAAAAGTTCTCTCCCACGTTAGGAGAACCATATTAGCAAATATAGGGGCACACCTTGCACCCATAGCCACACCAGAACACTGCTGAAATGTCTCCCCTTCAAATTTAATAAAATTGTTCAGAAGAACCATCTCCATTAAATCACAAATTAAATTAATTCTACCCTTATCAACCTTGTTACTCGTTACCAAGCTCTCACGAAACATATCCAAACCCTCCTTGTGCGGGATGGTAGAAAACAAGTTGACCACATCCACAGTTAAGAAGCTGTAGTCCCTGAAATCTTCCTTGACATCCCTAAGTCTTTCAAGGCAGTGCCAAGAATCTCTGATCACATGCGGCACTTCCTCCAACACTTTCTTACACATAAAGTCCACAAAGGAGGCCAAGGGTTCAGTTTTAGAACCCTTGGCTGCTACAATCGGTCTAAACTGCAACTTGGCCACACCCTTGTGGACCTTGGGAATCCCAAAAATGCTAGGTAAAACTGCATTCTTAACCATCAAATAGTCATATTCAGTTTCAGAAATCATACCTTGAAAGAGGGCATCACACAAATATAATTCAATCCTTCTATAGGCAATATTGATTTCATTTCTAGATACCCTCTTATAGGTTTCTTGGTCCTCCAAAATCGACATCATAGATGCAATGTAGTCCACCTTGTCCATCAAAACCATTCCCCCACCCTTGTCTGGTTTCATACACCTAATATTACCAGCTTTCTGAAGTTCTTTTAACAACAACCTTTCTTTTGTACTTAAGTTGTCAACCAAAAAATATTTTTCTTTACAAATCTTCCTGAACTCAAATTCTAATAGTCTTTCAAGAGCTGTGACCTCACTACATGGTGGAGGAATAAAGGTGCTTCTCCTTGAAAGAACCTTACAGCCAGTAGTTTCAACATTAATACCATCTTTTTGATTCTCGTGAAAATACATTTCCAAGTTTAGTTTTCTTACAAACAGCTTCAAATTGACTAGTAATTGCGCAACATCAAGTTTGAAATTGGGTACAAAGTTAATTCCTTTCGTAAACAATTCAAAATAAACATCGTCAATAATCTTGTCAGTGTAATTGTATATAAAGTACTCACTCTTCTGTAAAACTTGACAAGTCATGTCTGTGTCAACACTTATAGAATCATTACAAAGCAAGTTCTTGGTGCAAACTCCAGATGCAACATTAATTGAATCACCCTGCTCAAATTCAATGTTACTATTAAGCAAAACAGTCGTATCAAAAATCTCAATCACATTGTTAACTTCCATGACTTCATTTTCTTTTTCTTTTTCTGTATGTGTATCTTGTACCCTAGACTGTACCCCCCCGCTTGTACAATCAATATCGCATTCTAATCTACAATGGTTGAAAATCTGTGTGTGCGAAGGTAACGTAGTGCCATTGATACAATCAATAGTAGTAGTACAAACCAAGGGAACACCTTGACTTTTGTGTCCAAAAACATCATTGTTATAAGTCACACCACAATCAATCAATACTGCGCATAATTCTCTTCCCTCCCCCACCCCCTGTGATGTTTGTCCATAACCATTGTCTTCTGTGCCTTGCTTTGCAACCTTTTGGACCTGCGTGGCCCCATAGGTGGATCCAAAAAATCGTCGACCTCCTCGAAAACCTGGTCGACACTGTCTCCACTCATACCCACTGGTACAACATTGACTTGGCCAAAGTCACATTCACTAACATGAGAAAAACGGTTATTCCCCTGGGAGGTGTGGGGGTTAACATTGGAGTGTAATTCACCCCTGTACTTGTATTTACCTGGCGGATAAGCTGTATTACGTTTGTAATCAGTTGTGTCCCTTGCCAGTTTTTTAATTTTAAGTGCCACATTTTTGTTCACAAAACCACCAAGCTTTTTAAGCACATTGTTAAATTGTACCTCGTGCTGAAAAAATAGTAAGTCTGAACAAATGCTTTTATGAAGCTTTAAAATGTCATCTCGAATAGAGAGCAACTTGCTAGTGTTGTTTTTGATAATAATGCTTAGCATTTCAAGTCCCGTTTTGTCAAACAAGGCAATTAATTCTGCATAAACTTCTGTGCCAAACTCAATGCCCATGGGGAGCTTCCAAAGCCTAAGCCCCTTGGGTACTTGGTTAAGCTCTTTAGAGCGAGCAAGAAAAAGATTGTCCAATTGCAAGGCTTTGTATTTAGTACATAGTCTTTCATACCTGTTAATCTGCTCTTTCAACGACAGTGGCACTGTATGTTCCAGCCTAGTAGTGACTTCCCGGTCAATCAATTCAGGCTCCTCGAACCACGATAATAAATCTTCAAACCGGACCTCACCATCACGTCTCAAACAAGGAATACGCTGCTCCGATGCCAACGTCACGCTCCCATTCGGGCCTACCGAGGATCCTACCCCGGAGTTGGAAACAACCTCAGAGAAAGTAACCGGAACAGCCGACCTTTGCCCTGGCGGCAAACTAGAGCCTGAGGTAGCCGGAAACACAGTCCTTTGCCCTAGCGGTATGCTAGAACCTGAAGTAACCGGGGAGTGTAATGTGTATAACTCTACCTCCGAGTTAGTGGGGCTGGAAACACCCGGTGCTTTGTCCTTCTCACACATAAGGAGCAACTTGTTCACAGCAGCTGAGATCTCTCTAAGTATAGCCTCCATACGGCCCAGCACAGTATGCCAACGAACTGAGGCAGAATCGAACGACAATACAAGAAAAAACTTCCCAAAACAAGGGCAAGCAAGTATAGTAAGTGACAAAACAACACGATCACTGCCACAGAAACACCAGCAACTAACCAAGCCTTGGAAGAAATTCTTTTTATTCCACCGACTAAGCGCTTTCACCAAAGTTGGCTTCTTCAGAGTCAGTGTTTTACAAAAAACATATACATTTTATACTCTTCAAACACAATGACATCACCTTGTAAATCAATAAACTACTCCAATTAGTCAATTAATCAATAAACATTGCTCAATATTAAATACTAAATAGTAAAACAATTCCTAAAACATAATTAAAATTCTCTCAACAGTTCTACTAATCTAATAAGAATAAAGGTATAAAAAATATATACACAAACAGTAATGTATATAAAATAGTTGTTCAAATCAACCCATTCTATATATACCATACATATAAATCTTCAAGAGGTTACGTGATAGGATGGTCGAACATGTAAGAGCTATTAAGAACAAAGACTCTCACAATGCACTTTACATTCACAGTATTAATTGTAAGGAATTTAAGAAGTTTGTGTTCTTCATTAGAGATAGAGTATTGCTAGAACAGGGTGGTGATATAGGAAACAGGGTAGCATTTTTAGAAACTATGTGGCAGTTGAGATTAAACGCCACTAGATACCCTGGTATTAACGATTACATCTCTATAAAACCTGTTTTGAAACTTAAGGCCAGTATTGTATAATTTAACAGCAGTACAAAATAAGATAAAATGAAATAAAACAAAAGAAAATAAACAAAATACAATGAAGATTAATGTATATGCATACACATAAACAAATCAAATGAAATATATTACATATGTTATTTTTTAAAATGTTTAGTGGGATTAATAAAATGTATATTTACATAAATGGTTGAAGATTTATATGTATGGTATATATAGAATGGGTTGATTTGAACAACTATTTTATATACATTACTGTTTGTGTATATATTTTTTATACCTTTATTCTTATTAGATTAGTAGAACTGTTGAGAGAATTTTAATTATGTTTTAGGAATTGTTTTACTATTTAGTATTTAATATTGAGCAATGTTTATTGATTAATTGACTAATTGGAGTAGTTTATTGATTTACAAGGTGATGTCATTGTGTTTGAAGAGTATAAAATGTATATGTTTTTTGTAAAACACTGACTCTGAAGAAGCCAACTTTGGTGAAAGCGCTTAGTCGGTGGAATAAAAAGAATTTCTTCCAAGGCTTGGTTAGTTGCTGGTGTTTCTGTGGCAGTGATCGTGTTGTTTTGTCACTTACTATACTTGCTTGCCCTTGTTTTGGGAAGTTTTTTCTTGTATCTGTACAGACACGTGCAACTACAACGCCCACAGAGATACCTTACTAAAAGGATACAAGCCCTAAAAATCATGTCCTACATGGACCAATTCAAAGCCATGTCACTATACTCGTATATCCTACAGACTGCTCAGAGGTAAGCAAGGCAAATTCCAAATCAATACTGATGGATTTATAGTACATCAGCAAGTCAAAATACATTAGAAATACTCTGTCTAGGGATCTAAACATCTTTGCAACATCAGCAGAACAGTTTAGAGGGACAAGTATATTTCAGAGAGGATGTTGCTGCTCTAAAACAGACTTCTCCATCCATATAAATATGGACAGGGAAGAACTCTGTTTTAAGTGTAATTCTGATATATGGATGGGAAACGGACAATTTACTCCAGGACTGTCCCTGTACTACTAACAGACATAGGCAGGTCCTAAATGTTTTATTCCATGCATGGGTCCCCTCAAATTATCTATGGTATGACCCCAGTTATTCTCAGAGTTGATCTATAATTATTGACCATAGGAGAAGTTAGGCCAATCTCTAACCAAATGGGATAGGTTAATTAGAGCACAAAAAAGACACTGCTAGGCTTAAAAAGGCCCATAAGGGCAGCTAGCCTAGTACTTGCTTATGAGCCTATAAATGGATAATCCAAATAAGGGAATATTTGGATTCCCTAAAATCTACAGAAGGCTATGATAGGAGCTAGACACTTTGTGAATACCTTCTAGCTGTAGAAAAACCAAAGAAAGCAGAAAAAGGAAAAGGAGATGA
>NC_056734.1:568414430-568504430 GCF_019279795.1 Protopterus annectens
TTGAAGCTCAGACACTCTCCTGGCTGAAGTTATTGCAATCAGGAAGGCTGTTTTCCAAGATAAAAATTTCAACTGAGCAGAAGCAGCCGGTTCGAAAGGAGGGCCCATCAAAGCCTGTAGGACCAATGTTAAGTCCCATGGTGGGACCGCAGTCTTAACTGACGGTTTTAACAGAAAGGCGCCTTTTTAAAAAGTTTTGCAAATCCTGGTGGAAGCCAGTGATCCTACATCATCCCAAACGTGAAAATGAGAGATGGCTGCCAACTGTACTTTAACCGTAGATGCACTGGCTCCCTGATGAAAGATATGGGAAAGAAAATCAAGAATTGTCGGAATAGGGACAGTTAAAGGGGTCCAAGCCCCTGTCTTTGGCCCAGATGGAAAAACGTTTCCATTTACTACTGTAGATTTTTCTGGTAGAAGGTTTGTGTGCAGCTACCAGAATAGCTTTCACTGGTGACGAGATACCGGGAGTCCTTGCTATCAGCGGAACTGGATCAACCAAGCCGTGAGCTTGAGGTCGCCCAGGTTTGGGGGTTGTAATCCCGCAGGATGAGAAATTAGATCTGGAATGGGATCCAAGATCCAAGGAGGAACTACACTGTGAGACCGCAGGTAAGGGAACCAGATCTGGCGAGGCCAGAATGGGGCTATGAGGATTATCTTGCTCCCCAACCGATGGGCTTTCTGCAGGAACTTCGTCATGAGCGGAAGCGGGGGATAAGCATAAAGGAGACCGGGGGGCCAAGCATGAACCATAGCATCTCTGGGGCTCTCCCCTATTGGGGGAATTAGAGCGAAAAACTCGCTGCACTTTGTGTTTGACAGAGAAGCAAACAGATCGCAGCAAGGTAGACCCCATTTGAGGAAGATTTGTTTCGCTACTAACGGGTTTAGAGACCACTCGTACAGTGTGAGGATCAAGCATCTTAGCTTGTCCGCTAGGATGTTGGTCCAGTCCAGAATGTGCATTGCTACCAGAAAGCGGTTGGTGGAGATCGCCCATTCCCAAACTCTCATAGCCTCTCGGCAAAGGGGATAAGATCTGGTTCCTCCCTGTTTGTTGATGTACCAGACCACAGCCATGTTGTCTGTCTGAATTGCAATAGTTCCCGGAGGAAGAAGGTCTTGTAGGGCATGTAACGCTAGAAGCACCGCCCTCATCTCCAGAACACCGATATGCAGAACAGTCTCTGAGGGAGTCCACGTGCCTTGGACAGTTCTGCCCACAGCATGCCCCCCCCCACCCGAGGCGAGAAGCGTCTGTGGTCAACGTGGCTTGGGGCTGAGGCATGACAAACTGTCTCCCCTCTCGCAGCTCCTGAGAATGAAGCCATCAGAGAAGGGAGTCCTTGCAAACCCTGCTCAAGGGAATCGGTGTGTTCAAGGGGTGCAGAAGGAGTGACCATTGGACCTCATGCTCAGTCGTGCAAAAGGCGACAGACCGATGGCTGCCGCCATGGAGCCCAAAGCTCTCAGGACTAATTCCGCAGGTGGGACTGGGGACTGGAGAATTGCCAAAACATGAAGAGACAAACTGTGCAACCTGTCTGTTGTCAGAAAAGCCTTGGAGTGGCGTGTATCTATCTTGGCCCCTATAAATTCCAGAACCTGCACAGGATGAAGGAACTATTTCTGAAGGTTTACGGTAATACCCAGACGCTGAGTAAGAGCCAGAGCATAATCCCTGGCAGAGCAGAGCTGATGCCTGGTGGAGGCGGTGAGGAGCCAGTCATCCAGGTACGGATAGACTCGAATGCTCTGAAGTCTCAGGTGGGCTGCGACCACTGCCATGACATTGGTGAACACCCTGGGGGCTGAGGTGAGGCCGAACGGAAAAGCCCTTGAACTGATAGTGACCGTCTCCCAGCCGAAAGCGGAGGAACCTCCTACGTCTGTCCATTAGAATGTGGTAGTATGCATCCTTGAGGTCTATGGAGCACATCCAGTCGTTCTCCCGTAGGAATGGGGAGAATAGATTACAGAGTGACCATCCGGAATTTCTCTTTGGGAATGAACAGGTTTAGAGATGAGAGGTCTAGGATAGGCCTCAGATCCCCTGTCTTTTTTGGCACAAAAAAGAACCTGGAGTAATTTCCCAATCTCCGGACTGGCCTGGGGGGATGTGCTGGATGGCTCTCTTTTCTAATAGCTTCGAAATTTCTGAAGCTGCCGCCTCCCTCTGATAGAGTGGGACATCGGGGAGGCATTTTATAGGAGGGGGAAGACTCAGAAAGGGAATGGAATAACCTCTGGATATAATTCGGAGCACCCACCGGTCCGTAGTAATGGACTCCCAAGTTTGGAGGTGCTCTGACAAACGCCCCCCGACTGCCTCCAGAGAGGGACAGTCGGGTAAGCCCTCAGGGCTGTTGCGCGGGTCTCTCTGAGAAAGGTTCGAGACCAGAGATTACTTGGCCCCCCTCTGCCTCTGGGCCGGCATCCACCTCATCCTCCTCTGCCTCTGAAGGACGAGGGGTCCGAAGAGGGACGGGACTGCTGTGATTTACGGAACCACATCTTCTTTTGTCCCCTCTGGTTCCTCGAGAAGGACCGTTGGGGATTAGAGAAGCGGATCCCAACTGCAGACAGCGTCTTCCCATCTTTCTCGCTTTGGACCAGCGTGTCACGGACGGTCTTGCCAAAGAGCGCAGAACCGTCAAAGGGCACGTTCGCGAAGGACGCCTTGAAGGGTCCCGCAAAATCACAAAGGCGGAGCCAGGCATGGCGCCGCAGAGCGATGCCTGCTCCGCTGGCTCTAGCCACTCCCTCCGTGGCATGGGAGAGTAGCCGCACAGATGTGTTAGTAATAGATTTCAGAGTGGCCATGCGAGTCGAGAAGGTGCGTTTGTCCTCGGCCGCCATGGACTCCGGGGGGACTCCAGCATATTCCTTAATCAAGTCTCGTTAGAGTCTGATGACATGTGCCATAGAGTTCAGTGCCCTCACAGAGAAGGTAGCTGAAGCAAACATCTGCTTTCCAATGCGGTCCAACGTCTGAGATTCCTTATCAGGAGGGTGGACCAAGGAACTCTCCTGCGCTAGTTCCTTCTTGGTGGCAGCCGCCACCACGGCATCCACTGGAGAACCTTTAGAGCATGCCAGCCTATCAGAAGGGGGACTTAGTATCTTGTCTGGCCTTCTGGGAATTGGCTCCATGGTGTCCGGCTCCTTCCAAGTCCTGGTGGTAATTAAGTCCGCCGGGGGGGGACACCCAAGAAGTAGACGGGCCTGCATCAAACGCATCCAAGAACACAGACTCGTCCGAGGAAGGTTTTTGTGCAGACCACCCTCCTCTGAGACATCCTCAGGGGGTGACCTTGGGGAACCTTCCCCTTCCTCCAAGTCTGTGTCCTCTGTGAGGGACTCAGGGGAGTCCAGGTGCCTCCTTTTGCACTTCCGTTTGTGAGGAAGCTCCTCGGTGGGGCTATCTGAGGAGGGTTCAGCCACGGGGTCTTGTTCCTCTAAGGGAACCAACTGGAGCGCCAATGCAGGCTGTCCCTGTGGCTGGATGACAGAGGACAGGCCCAAATGCGCAGGGGTGACTGATGGATCCGCAGCCCAGACCGGGGATCTGGAAGTCCTCAACAGCACCCTCTCCACTACATCAAACGCCGAGTTCGAACCGCTCTCCCCTGGTTCCGAGAGTAGCCCCTCGGTGCCGATGCAGGGATCGGCATCGGAGCCGAAGTGGTCGGACCCGAGAGGGAAGTGTGCTCCGACCTTAATGGCACCGAAGACAGCCCCCCCCCCCCACAGATCCGATGCTCGGCTCTCGGCCCCGAGAGCTAGGATCTGACACGCTCGAGGGCATAGTCGGCAAAGTAATGAAGATGGTTGGCGCCAACCGTTCCCGAGTCCGAAACGGCACGGATCCAAAGACTCCGAAACCCTAAACCAGGTCGGAGAAGGAGCGATCTGGGTAAAGAAAAGGGCAGAGCTCCCCCACGGAGGGGGGGGGGAGGCTGGAGCACCCCCATCTGCATTTGAGCCTGCAAGAAACAACGCATCATCCGGTCCAAATCAGCATCGGTCAAGCTTCTGGTGGATCTGGAGGAGGTCGTAGAGTCGGGCCTGGAGGGCCACCTCGAGGGAGACCGGTACTCCTCTTCTGGCTCCGGGGAAAACCAAGGAGAAAGGAGCCGAGAATGATGAGAACCAGAGGCCCTCTTAGCGGGACTAGCTACCTTAGCTGGCGGGGCCGAGGGATGAGACTCAGCTCGCCTTTTATGCCTGTGCCGGTCCTTATCGCTCCTTTTCTCTTTAGAAAAGGAAGAAGAGTCCCCCTCACCCTGAGAAGCAGAGGAAGTTTGAGTCCCCAACAAGGGAGGGGGCTTGGAAGGCACGGAAGCCGCAGCCGCGACCGGTGCCTTAGAGGGAGAGGAGGGAGAAGAAACCGGGGGCAACAAGCCCGCCAGGATAAGCTTGTTCCTCCTATCCCTGATAGTCCGGGGGTTGAAAGCTGCAGAAACCTGGCAGCTGGTGGATAAATGGGCCACCCCCAGGCAAATAACGCACTGAGTGTGGCCATCGGCTGGGGACAGCTTATGACCACACTCAGTGCATTTAGAAAATATGGCTTTAGGTCCTTCAGCCATCACACCACACACTCACGCACTAGGGGGAGGGAATGAAACAAATTTGAAGTAAATTTACCACAAAAAATTTATGCTAAAAATACTAGTAGATAAAGGGGGCTAAACCATACACACACACCAAAGAAAAAAAAACGATTTTAACAGGTTTTTATAAAACTGGAAATTTCTCACCCACGCCTAAGAGCTCGTCTCTAGAAGCTGCTATAAGCCGCGGCAAACTAGATCTGAGGATGGGGGATGTGTAGCAGGGGATTATGGGTAGGGGAGGAGCTAGGAGCTCGGATCTTTTAGCTCGGTAAAGCTGCCGGCTCGGATCCGAGGACGGATCCGATACCCACAGGTTGCAGACCAAACGAAGTTAACAACTTCAGATCCCTTTTTACAAACACCAGATGCTTTAGAAGAATGTCCTTGCTTTTTGCCTGAATTAGACAATCGTCCAGGTATGGATATATTTGAATATTTCTTTGCCAGCAAAATGCAATTACTGGAGCCAGGCACTTTGTGAAGACCCTGGGCGCAGTAGATAAGCCAAAGGGCAGTGCAGAGAACTGGTAATGCAAGTAGCCTGCTTTGAAGCGGAGGTATCTTCTGCAAGATTCCCTGATTGGGATATGCAGGTAAGCCTCAAGTCTAGAGTTACCAACCAGGCATCTTTGCCTAGCATAGGTACTAACTGTTGAAGAGTCAGCATCTTGAATTTTGGAATGTCCAGAAATGTGTTTTAGAGCGGATAAGCCCAGAACTGGATGCCAGGATTTGTCTTTTCTGGGTACCAGGAAAGGTCTGGAATAGAAACCTTGTCCCTTTTCCTCTTCTGGTACTGGTTGAATAACCCCCATGTTCATGAGGGACAGAACTTGTTTGTGGGCCTCTGCCCACTGATTTGGGGGCAGGTCTGGCCATCCGTTTGGGATTGTCAACATGTGGAAATGAAATCTGTATCCCTAGGATACTATATTTAAAACCCATTTGTCCTGGGTAATAAGTTGCCAGTTTCATGCATAAAGTGCCAGTTCTCCCCCACAAAGGGGCAGCTGAAAGGTAAGAGCTGGGTGAGTGTAGAGGCAAGTCACTGAGACTGTTTACCATAGGGAGGTGCCTTGTTGTTTCCAGATTTGGAGGTGGAGGCACCCCATTGTTTTGTTTTAAAAGTTTCTTGGGACTGAAACCTGGAGCCTTTGGAATGTCTGGATTTGACTTGAGCGGCTCTCAAAGGCACTGGAAAGGACCAGTTCTTAGTAGGCCAGTGCCTACTAAATCATGGAGATCGCACTTGTAAGAAATCTTTCACAGTTTGCATAGATTTATCTTTATCTTCCATTATTTTAACACTTCTTCAGACTTATTACCAAAGAGACGGTTCTGTTTACCAGCTTGTTCAGCTGAATGTAGTAAATCCTGTAAATCTTTATTTTCCACACAGTCAGAAATTAACATCATTTTCTGTTAAGTAGTCTCATGATATGCTGTTGATATTTAAGCATATGAAATTGACAGTTTAAAGCACTGATTGCCAAGGTCGCACAAGTGTAAACCTTCTTACCCCATCTATCCAGCGCCCTGGAATCTCTGACAGAAGGGGTAGGATTTTTAGCAGTAGAGACCTTAATGCCCTTGGGACCCTGAGAAATGGTTTCAGGATCAGCAATAGGATTTTTGAAAAGGAATTTGTGGGAGACAGGAACCCTGTAGTATCTGTCTGGTTTACAAGGAGCCGGAGGCAGAGAATCAGGAGCCATACTAGATTCTGAAAAAATATCAACAATGTCTAGGACAGGATGTATAGCCAAAGGCCTATGCTGTGGAAGAAGAAGAAAATCCCTAAGTCTCTTTTTAGATTCAGAGAAATCCTGACTTTCCCAGTGGAAATGTTCCCTTAAAAGTATGTAAAGTTTCCCCAAAAGAAAACTCCTCAGGGGGAGAAGCAGAAGGAATGGAATCTTCTGCATCAGAGTCCTCATAAGTAGGAATAGACAAATCCTATTCATTAGAAGAGTCAGAAGAAATAGAATCCTGTTCAGAAGATTTCATAATCAATATCTTGCCTAGGCCTCTTAGAAGGAGGGGGTTGGCTACCCCTGATCAGGGTAATTAAGTCTTCAGCCATTTTGATCATTTGTTTTTTAGGCATAGGGGCCTGTACATGTGGCCCAAGCATCGGATTTTTAGACATAGAAGTAGATTTTGGCCTTAATTTTGAAGACAGCGTTGGTTTAATATACAAATCTTTAGGCCTGAAAACACCCTCAGTAGCTGGTGCCTGCACAGCGGCTCCGGACCAGTCCAAGGTAGAAACATCCGTGGGTTCAATACTTAAAGCATCTCGTGGCATACCGGACTCCGGATGGGTCTCAGTAGAGGCCTGTGAATCAAAAGTAGCGGGCATCAGGGGGTGCGAAAGCGCCTCACTGAGTACCGGCGAACTAGCGACTGGCTTAGGAGAAGCGTCATCGTCAGTTTTGGAACTCGACAGCCTGTCTCTGTCTTTTTCTTTGCGTTTTTTTTTTTTTAGGTATTCCGGTAGTCAGATTGCTAACAGACAACATTTCTGGATAGTTGAATCGTGAACCAAAATATTTAGAAGCAAAAATATACAGACGCTTAATAGTGCATTGATTAAATCCAGCACAAAACCGACAATAAGGTACGTTGTGATCAGGGCCTAGGTAAGGAATACAGTACAAATGAAAATCCTTATGAGGTATTTGTTTCCCACAAGTAATGCAATTATTAACTTTTACTGACATCGGTAAAGAGCAAGAAAAAGTTTCCCCAATGGGGTACTTCGCTTTTAGTACTTAGCTTTTAGTTGAAGACTTCGGTTCTGACAGGCACTTGCAAACTGCTTCTGCTTCAGGCACCACGCGGCAAGAAAGACTGATGTAATGGTGTCGGCTGCAAGTTTTATACCCCTGACGACCTGACATCAGAGAAGAAGGGACAGCAACCGACGCAGGACCCAAGACTTTGTTAATCAGGCTGACTGAGGGAAACCTACCAGCAGATTACCCAAATGTAATGACTGCAACAGTGAAACACGAAGAACATCACTTACTGTCTTATATTTAGAGAGGACAGATAAAAGGTACCTTCTCATATGGGTCTGACAGTTAGCAGTCCTAAAAACCAAGGTATCAAATATGTAAAACTTTTTACTATACCTGCCCATGGTTCTCTGTAGGCAGTACATTAAAAGGAGGACAATAGTTTAGATTTTTTCCTCATAAAAAGGGGAATAACAATAGGATCAGAAAACAGAACTTAATAAAGAAACTTTTGATCTTCTGGCACATTGCAAAACCTGTCTGGTTTCTTAGGAGCAGGAGGCTGAGATTGAGGAAAACATTGGTAAAGGTATTCACTGGGCTTCCAGGACAGAAGGAATGGCAGAAGGTTAGCAACACACATGTCCAAAAGGGCAGAATATCTATATTGTGCATCAGTGATCTCGATGCATTCCCATTTAAAATACTGCATCATTCTGACCACTGGATATCCATGGGTTCATATGTGTATACTAGTCTAATCATCATCAGGGTCTTTAAAAGCCCAGCTATGCAACCAAACCCAGTTTTGACCCACAGTACCTTGGATGACTATATTGGTGAGGTATGTTAGTAAGGAGACAACCAAGATTTATGGGACGTATGTTAGTTGGAGATTAATTTATATACTGTCGATTTCTGTCCAGAGACACAGAGCCCAGACTGGGGGTGAATTTGCAACTTTCCATCTATTGATCACATGGGGGTCATATAACTAAAGAGCTCCACTGAAGGAGAGTCAGGAGAAAGGGTATCATGAAAAAAACACAGCCAAAGAGGAATGGATTTGTGAAGAAAAAAGGGAATCCTCATTAGAATCCAGATCTTAACTCTTCAAAGGAAGCCTCCCTCAATTTCTTAAGCGGGGTAGAAGAGGTACAGCAGCAGGCAGTGCCTGAAATGCTGAGGGGGCTTTAAAGACATAATGGCCTTAAACAGCCCATAAAGTAAAGTCTTGCCATCTTTCTGCAGCTCTCACAAAATCTGAGGTGGGAGAAATATGCACAATCTTTTGTTTTTCTTTGTTGGAACATCTGCCTCTACAAAAAACACAGTGCATCAGAGAATTGGGTAGTTCCTCTATAAAATTTAAGACATACCATTTTTCCCTCCTCAGAGACAACCACCTAGGGTTCTCCCCTCTCATTAGAGACATCAAATAAGCCACAGGAAATGTGTAAATGGGCTTCCCCATAACGGTCTTTGACTGGGTCACAGTAACAGGAGTGGCCTTAGGCACCAGATGGCTCAAGGACTCCAACAGACATGGCAGAGACATCTGGGTTGGGCTGGATAGCTGAAGCCTTGAGTTTAGCCTTCATTTCTTTTTTGAGAATGGCTGATTAGAAGGTTCAGACAACATGGTGTTGTGCATGAGCTCTTTAAGCCTTTAATTTTCTAAGTATATCTTCAATGAAGAAAGATAGATATGAAGATATTTAAGACAAAGGACCGACAAGTATCAATCTCGGTAGTTGTGTTCAGCAGAAAGGCAAAACACTTTATGTGACATTTCTATGGGATATGCCTCCCACAGTCACATTTCTCTCTCTTGAATCACACATACAAAAATTAAGACAAGCAATAACAAAGGGGAGGGTCCCCATTAGTACTTATCTACCCAAGAGCTAAACAGGTAAGTAGTTGTTACTAGTCATACATCACACAGACCAAAGACTAAGCAAAGTTCTACTTTTGGGCTGGTGGCAAAGAAGTTAAAGCATGCATGAGCATGAATTACCTCATGTACCTCCTGCCTATGGGCTTGTGTCGTACTTTGGAAATATGGTATGAGGAAGGTGCCCAGGCTTTGGTATGCTGGCTGGACATACAACTATCTTTGGCAGTATATCCCATTATTAATACTGCAACAGTGATCTTGGAAGAATATCTCCCCATCTTCTATAATACATCAGGGTACCCATAACTTCTTCTTTCGGCTGCTCCCGTTAGGAGTCACCACAGCAGATCAACTGTTTCCATTTCTTCCGGTCCTCTGCATCTTGCTCTGTCAAACCAACCACCTGCATATCCTCTCTCACCACATCCATAAACCTTATCTTAGGCCTCCCTCTTTTCCTGTTACCTGGCAGCTTCATCCTTAGCATCTTTTTCCCAATATACTCTGCATCCCTTCTCAACACGTTCAAACCAATGTAATCTTGCCTCTCTTGCTTTGTCTCCAAATCTTCCAACCTGGGCTGAGCCTCTAATATACTTATTCCTAATCCTGTCCATCCTCATCACACCCAGTGCAAATCTTAACATCTTCAACTCTGCCACGTCAAGCTCTGACTCCTGCCTTTTTGTCAATGCCACTGTCTCCAACCCATATAACATAGCTGGTCTCACTACCCTCTTGTAGACCTTCCCTTTCACTCCTACTGGTACTCATCTGTCACAAATCACTCCTGACACTCTTCTCCACCCAGTCCATCCTGCCTGTACTCTCTTCTTCACCTCTCTTCCACACTCACCATTACTCTGAACTGTTGATCCCAAGTACTTAAACTCATCCACCTTCGCCACCTCTACTCCCTGCATCCTCACCATTCCTCTATCCTCCCTCTCATTCACACACATATATTCCGTCTTAGTCCTGCTGACCTTCATTCCTCTTCTCTCTAGAGCATATCTCCACCTCTCCAGGGTCTCATCCACCTGTTCCCTACTCTCACTACAGATCACAATGTCATCTGCAAACATCATAGTCGACAGGGACTCCTGTCTGATCTCATCTGTCAACCTGTCCATCACCATTGCAAATAAGAAAGGGCTCAGAGCTGATCCTTGATGTAATCCCACCTGCACCTTAAACGCATCTGTCTCTCCCACCGAAGACCTCACCGCTGTCACACTACCCTCGTACATATCCTGTACCACTCTTACATACTTCTCTGACACTCCCGACTTCCTCATACAATACCACAACTCCTCTCTAGGCACCGTGTCATATGCTTTCTCGAAATCCACAAAGAAACAATGCAACTCCTTCTGACCTTCTCTGCACTTCTCCATCAACATTCTCAGAGCAAACATCGCATCTGTAGTGCTCTTTCCTGGCATGAAACCATACTGCTGATCACTAATCATCACCTCCCTTCTTAACCTAGCTTCCACTACTCTTTCCCATAACTTCATGCTGTGACTGATCAGTTTAATCCCTCTGTAGTTACTACAGCTCTGCACATCACCCTTGTTCTTAAAAATCGGTACCAAAACATTTTTCTCCATTCCTCAGGCATCCTCTCACTTTCCAAGATTTCATTAAACAATCTAGTTAAAAACTCCACTGCCATTTCACCTAAACACCTCCATGCTTCCACAGGTATGTCATCTGAACCAACAGCCTTTCTGTTCTTCATCCACTTCATAGCTATCCTTACTTCCTCCTTACTAATCCACTGCACTTCATGATTCACTATCCGCACATCATCCAACCTGCTCTCCCTCTCATTCTCTTCATTCATCAATCCCTTAAAGTACTCTTTCCATCTGCTCAACACACTCTCCTCGCTTGTGAGTATGTTTCCCTCATTATCCTTTATCATCCTTACCTGCTGCACATAACATACCTTCCAATTTTCTTTAACTCTGTGCTTCATAGACAACGGTCTATATTGTTACAGCAAAATAATTAAAAAAAGAATTTTCCTTGTCTATTCACGGCTGAGTTGTTTCACCTCCTTACATTCGTTTTTTACTTCTTCAAAAATACAAGTTAAAAAATCCAGTTTATACCTCGTCTGTAAAAGCATGTTTCTAAACATCCAAATCAAGAAACTCATCATTCTCTGCTGTCAGAAACTCTTCTGTCCTAATTATATTTCTTTTACTGTGTTCTGGGTGCACAACAGTCACATGTATGCACATTGTTTTTCTATACACTTTTGATTTCTTTCACTCTCATCAAAACTGATGTCAGCATGCAAAAAGTACAGTTTTGTACCTACCATAAATGTAGATGTTAGAGTGCTAATACAGCTGCAGTAATCACAGATGGGTTCTCTGCCGTCAGGCGGTCCCTCGGTCGGCCGAATTCCAAAGTCTAGGTCCGGCGTCGGTTGTTGTCGCTTTCTCTCCTGACGTCAGTGAGGCCGGAGTATATAAGACACAGCCGACGCCATGTTCTTCAGTCTTTCTTGCCCCAGATGTCAGGTGCCCCCAGAAGGAAGGCAATACATAAATTATGTTTATATGTATATACAAGCAATGCAATATAATCCAAAATCAGTAGTTGCAAGCAAATAAACCATAGAAGGATAACCCAGTCAGGTTGTATGAAGAGGTTGCTAGGCCCCATGCCTTTACCAAGTGGGGAAGGAGGGAGGGAAACCTGTACTGCAGCTGTATTAGCACTCGAACATCTACATTTATGGTAGGTACAAAACTGTACTATGTTCATCGTGCATACAGCTGCAGTAATCACAGATGGGTAGAGTCCCAAAGCTACGCACAGGGTGGTAGGTACTAGGAGGAACTGGGTTGAGCCAGAATGCCCTGCAACACAGCAGTAGCAAAGCCTGCTCTAGTTCGGGAATATAAAGGCAGGTGGTAGTGTTTTGTGAAGGTATGTACAGAACTCCAAGTGGCTGCCTCCAAAATATCTTTGGTAGGAACTCCTCTGAGGAAGGCTGTAGAGGTAGCTGTGGCCCTGGTGGAGTGTGATCTGATACCTGTAGGAACAGATTTCCCATGATAGGAATAACAAAACCGTATGCAGTGGCCTACCCACTTTGAAACAGTCTGCTTGGAAACTGGCTTCCCTTGAGCCCCTACAGCATAGGACACAAAGAGTTGTTCTGATTTCCTGAAGGACTTTGTTCTGTCCAAATAGTAACGTAGCTGCCTATGGATGTCTAAAGAATGTAGCAGCCTTTCCCCTTTGTTTTGAGGATTGGGGTAAAAGGTAGGAAGGTGTATGGCTTGATTTAAAGCTACCCTGGATACCACTTTAGGCATAAATGATGGGTTGGTACGAAGGGAAACCCTGTCCTGATGGAAGATGAGAAAGGGCTGCACCGCCATGAGAGCCTGTAGTTCCGAAACTCTACGAGCTGAAGTGATAGCCAGAAGGAAGGCAGTTTTCCAGGACAAATATTGCAAATCTGTTGAGGCAGCTGGTTCAAAAGGAGGCAATGTTAATTTTCTAGTATGTAATTAAGATCCCAGGCTGGTATTGGTTGTTTCCTTGGTGGTCTTATATTCTTAGCCCCTCTGAGGAACTGTCGTAAGAGTGGGTGAGAAAATAAAGGAGGATCCGTGTTGAATTCTGCAGAAATGGCTGAGGCATGGATTTTTATGGAAGAAAATGAAAGTCCACTGTTCAGCAGCTCAGCTAGATACTGTAATACCTGAGGCAAGTTCAGTTTTCTAGGGTCCTGGTCTTTTTTCTCATTCCAAGAGCAAAACCGCTTCCATTTTGCGGAGTAAGCTTTTCTAGTAGATGGCCTTCTGGCCTCCAAAATGACATCCTGCACCTCCTTGGAGAGTAGGGTCTGTTGTGGTGTTAAGGAATTTTCCATGCAGCGAGATTGAGTGTTTTCAGCTGACTGTGAAGAGTTTTGTAGCTGTGCTGAGTCAGCAGAAGAGGCATTAGAGGCAGGGACCAGGGAGGAGTATGTGTTAGGCTCCTCAGGAGTGGGTACCAGTGTTGCCTTGGCCAATCTGGAGCAATCAGTATCATCTTCGGTCTGCTCTTGCTTTCAAAAGCACCTTGGGCAGAAGAGGCAGAGGTGGGAATGCGTAAACTGTCCATGCTGTCCAACTGAATGAAAGGGCGTCCACTCTCCAGGCCTTTGGATGAAAGGTCCTCGAACAAAATTTTTCCAATTGATGATTCCTGTGGGAGGCAAAAAGATCTATGTCTGGCCTCCCCCACGCTTGGATTATTTCTGTAAACACCTGAGGATGTAACTTCCATTCGTGTGGATCTGTCATATTTCTGCTTAGATTGTCTGCCAGCATGTTTTCCAATCCTGGCAAGTACTGTGCTTGAAGTTCGATTTGCCATTCCAGAGCCAAGTTCCAAAGAGTCATGGCTAGTCTGCACAAGGGGTATGAATGTGTTCCTCCTTGTTTGTTTATGTACCACATTACTGTGGTGTTGTCTGTTCTTATCAGTAATTGTCCTGGATGCAGGAAGTCCTTGAAAGCTGTAATTGCATTTATTACTGCTAGCATTTCTTTTGATTGATGTGAAGGTGCTTTTCCTTTTGGGACCATTTGCCCTGAATGCACCTGTCTCATGTCGCCCCAGGCGTAATCTGAGGCGTCTGCTGTGATGACTTGCTTTGCTTGAGGCTTGCAGAATGGGAGGCCTGTGTTTGCTTGACATGCTTGGGCCCACCATAGAAATTCCTTTTGCAAACATGGAATTATTGGTATTATTGTTTCCAAACTGTGACTGTGTTGAGACCATAGGTTTTTTAGGTACCATTGAAGTTTCCTCATATGCAGCTTTGCACATGGGATTAAAAGAATGCAAGATGCCATGAATCCCAGAGCCTGCAGGATTTTCCTTGCAGTAAGCCTGGTACTTTTTGCTAGTATTTTGAAGTACTGAGATAGTTGCCCCCGTCTTTCTGGCGTAAGGTAGGCCATCTGGGTGTTTGTGTCCAAGTTGGCACCCAGGAAAGTTATTTTCTGAGATGGTGTTAGCCTTGATTTCTCTTTGTTGATTGTGTATCCCAGAGAATGCAGTAACCGTGTCACATATGCCAGATGTTCCAGAAGTATGTGCTTGCTGTCCGCTTGGATCAGGCAGTCATCCAAATAAGGGTAAATTTGTATCCCTTGAAGTCTGCAGTAGGCAATCACTGATGCCAGGCACATTGTGAATACTCTGGGCGCAGTAGATAAGCCAAAGGACAATGCAGAGAATTGATAGTGGATTGAACCTGCAAGAAATCTGAGGTATCTTCTGCAGCTTTGTCTGATAGGGACATGCAGGTATGCCTCCTTGAGGTCCAATGTTACCAGCCAAAACTCCTTGCCCAGCATGGGAAGAAGCTGCTGTAATGTGAGCATCTTGAATTTTGGTACGAGTAGAAATGTGTTTAGGATGGATAAGTCCAAAATGGGTCTCCAGTCGGTTCCTTTCCTTGGTACCAGAAAAAGTCTTGAATAAAAACCTTGACCTTGTTCGTGAGTAGGTACCTCTTGAATAGCTCTCATGCTTATGAGCTTTGAAATTTGTAGTTGTGCCTCTGCCCTTAGATTTTGTGGCAGGTTTGGCATGCCTCTCATTTTTGGAAGAGTGTGAAATTGAAATTTGTAGCCTCTGTTTATAATGTCCAGGATCCATTTGTCTGTTGTGACAATATGCCAATTGCTTGCAAATAATGCTAGCTTTCCTCCCAAAGGTGCTGCCAGCTGAGACATGCTTGGCATGAAAATGAGGGAGTCATTGGGTTTGCTTCCTGTATTGTTGTGCACTGTCTTCGCCACCTCTTGGTGCTGGAGTTTGCCATTGTCAGCCTCTATATGATCCTTGTGATTGCCCTCTGCCCCTTGTGCGTCTGTATCTACCTCTTTGGGGCTTGTCAGTGGCTGGAAAGGACCAGTTTTTTGAAGGCCAATTTCTGCTAAAACGTGGTGGTTGGACCTGTACAAAAGCTTTGACAGTTTGCATAGATTTGGCTTTTCTTCCATTTTCCGTAGTATCTCCTCAGCATTAGTACCAAACAGCACATCCTTTTGTAAAGGAGCATCTAGAAGTTTAGCTTTCACATGATCAGGCAAGTTTTGTTCCCGAAGCCAGGCATGTCTGCGAATGACTGATCCTGTAGCAGCCGCTCTACTTGAGGCCTCTAGGGCATCATAACCACATTGTAAGGTGTGTTTACCCACTTGCTCTGCACTATGCATCATATCCTGTAACTCCTTCAAATCTGGTTGTTCAGGTTGAGACATTTTATTCTTTAATTGTGATAACAGGAACTGTTGATATTTAAGCATATGAAACTGACAATTTAAGGCCCTCATGGCTAGGGTGGCCGAGGTATATACCTTTTTCCCCACCTTTCTAAAGATCTTGACTCTCTTTCTGCAGGAAGTGGATTCTTGGCAGTGGAGGCCTTCAATCCCTTGGGGCCTTGTGAAATGGTTTCAGGGTCAGCATTATGACTTTTGAAGAGAAATTGGTGAGAGTTAGGTACTCTGTAGTACCTATCAGGTTTGACTGGTGCAGGAGGCAGAGAATCCAGGTTAAGGCAAGCCTCCGAATAAACATCATCAAGTATGTCCAAAACAGGGGTATCGCCAGAGGTCTGTGTTGAGGTAACAAAGAAATTCCCTAAGTCTTTTCTTGGAATCTGAAAAGTCTTGGCCTTCCCAATGGAAGTGTTCCCTCAAAGTGTGCAAGGTTTCCCCAAAGGAAAAATCCTCCGGAGGAGATACAGAAGGAATGGACTGCTCTGCATCCGAATCCTCAAAAGGGGAGTAAGAGTGTTCCTCTACATCAGAATGTTCTGATAAAATGGATCCCTGATCAGAAGAGGAGAATCTTCCTCCACTCTGGGTCTCTTGTCTGGAGGGTTGAGAACCCTGATAAGAGTAATTAAATCCTCAGCCATTTTAAGCATCTGTTTTAGGCATGGGACCTGGAGATGGGCCCTGTGCAACAGGCCTCTTGGGATGCCTGGCTGCTTTGGATTTAGTAAAGGCCTTAATAGAAAAAGAAGATGAGGGTCTAAAGACACCATGGGTGGAAGTGGACCTGTCCACATTAGTAGGCTCAACATTAGCAAAGGCTTCGTGGTTGTAGTCTGGGAAAGGGCCGAGGTCCCAGCGGTCTCGGGTACAGAGGACACCGCCAAAGGAGTGTCGTCGGTAGTCAGGGACTGCAAAGGCGTCTCGCTGAGAACCGGACCACGTGTAGCCTGTTTTGGCGTGGTGTCGGCGGGGACCGCGGGCCTCGTGTCGGTCCTTGTCCTTGCGTTTTTTGGACAAAACGGTAGTCGGAGTGTCCGACAACATTTTATAATCAAAGGCTTTACCAAAATAGTGTTGGGTGAACTCCGCCCGACGCTTAATAGTGCGTTTATTGAAGGTAGCGCAAAAGCGACAGCCCGAGACGTCGTGGTCTGGGCCTAAACAAGGTATGCAGAGGGAATGGAAATCCTTATGCGGTATTTGCTTCCCACAAGAAATACAATTATTAACTTTTTCTGACATCGGTCTGAGGCAAGAAAAGTTTCCCCAACGGGGTACTTCGCTTTAATGAAGACTTCGGTTTCCAATATTTCCGTAATTCAGGAGCTGGCCGACCGGTACTTGCGAACTGCTTCTGCTTCGGGCACCGCGCGGCAAAAAAGACAGAAGAACATGGCGTCGGCTGTGTCTTGTATACTCTGGCCTCACTGACGTCAGGAGAGAAAGCGACAACAACCGACGCCAGACCTAGACTTTGGAATTCGGCCAACCGAGGGACCGCCTGACGGCAGGGAACCCATCTGTGATTACTGCAGATGTATGCACGATGAACATCATTTAGATTATATTTATCAATTAAACAAGTCAGTACTGTTGTTTAATATACTTTCAAAAGTGACCAAAAATTCACTGTTGTTTAATATACTTTCAAAAGTGACCAAAACTTCATCTGGAACATCCATGAAAAAGAAAAAGGTCATCAGTAACACATACATATAATTTTACAAACTTCATAAAAATTGGTTACATGCAACCATGTTTTTTCCCATTCATGACAAGGTTAGAAGAAGACTCCTTAACTGATTAAAAATCTCTTGTTACAGACTACAATTACCAATTCTAACAACATACCCAAAGGTAACAGCTTTGGTACTAGTAAAAATTAAACACAGCTGCCATGAAACTTACTTTTTTTTTTTTTTTCTCCCACATTTCCAGGAATAGCTGTATAAAGTGAGGTAATAACAGCTATAACCATAATAGGTCTAATTAATTAAATTTCACAAACTGTGCTATTCAAATTATGTAAAAAATCCCAGGAATCCCCAATATAACAAATGTTGTTGTATAATACAATTCAACTTAATGTCCCAACATGGTGAAAAATACCCACCGTCTTAAAACTCCTGCAGACACAACTGGTCTGAAGGGTGGATTCAACCCTATTTTTGTGAGCCTCAGGGATTCCTGAAAAAGTTGCCAACATTCAGAAGTAATGTAGCTGAAACACTTGATGTCCTTAAGGGACTATCTGCATATATCCCATAGGCCTCCATTACAGCAGGTTTAAGGTATCGCACAGTGATAACTCTAGCTTGGCTGGGTTATTCTTGCAGTTTTTACTGAATGGTTTGTCTATGTGACATTTTTACCCTTAGGTTTGGATGTTAGTTGGGATATTTAAAATATAGCCAAACTATTCACTTATACTGTGCTGACAAGGTCAATAAAAAGGTCAAAACAAACATGTGTACAACTAGTGTGGGTTTCGCTTTATTGTTCTGACTATAACCATAAAGACTTAAAAGTTAAAAAGTCATGGACATTCAGAAGCCATTAAGCTGAAACACTATGTCCTTAAGGTTTCATTTGCATATATCCCATTGGCCTCTACTACAGCAGGTTTAGTGAATCACTCAGTGAAAACTCTAGCTTGGCTGGGTTTTTCTTGCAGTTTTTACTGAATGCTTTTGTCTGTGTGACCTTTTTACCATCATATATTCAAACGTATGTTTCCTCAATATGGTATAAACCCAAATGAACCAAGTCAACACACACATGTTCATCTCCTTTTTAGGACACCCACATAATCATCATCACTTAACATAATGCACACCTTATCAACATAAAACCGGCCCAACCATTATGTCCAATTTTCCACTTTTATCATCTTTCATAAATCTGATGATTTTTCATACCTCAACTTGTATAAGGCTTTTAATTCCTTAACATTTTAATTGTACATTCTTTCACTTCAGGATTTACTCAATAAATCTCAAAAATCATTTTCATGTTTCATATGCATAACTGGTGAGAAAGACTGGAACAGCATTGAAAGCAATGTTTTCCATAAGACAATCTACTATTTCAGTCTGTGCCCCTGACAGAAAAAAAAGTATTTTAATTTTAAATTTTACAGCATACAATTTGAAGTCAATGACAGTGTCTGTAAGTATTGCACATTTACTAGGCATAAAAAAGACGAATCTCCAATGTGGAGTTCATTTCCAGAAAAAAAAAAACAGCTGCAGAACTTAAATAAATTACCTTGTGCTGATAATGATCTCAAAATTGTATTCCCTTATTATGAAAGTAACCATCTACAAACAGTGTCCTAATAGGTTCATAGGTAGGTACTAGGCTATTGGCCCTAGGGCCTATACAAGCATAGCCAAAAAGTACCCTGGCTTTCGCCACCTAAGAAAATTATTTTCCTGTGCCCCTGTCAAGCAGAACCACGGAAGTAATCCCCGGGGTGAATTTCCTATTACCCATCCAATCATCAAGATTTTTCTTGAAGAGTGATAATGAGGAGCTCTGTTTGACATAGATAGGTAGTCTGTTCCAGAGTATGGGAAGTCTCTGGGACAGGAATCTATCCCTCCAGCATGTTCTGTTTATTGTGGTGACAAGGTGTAGGTCCCTACAGCGTGTAGCTCAGAGGGACTGGGATTTCTTTAAGTGGAGCATGTCCAACAGCTCTGGGTTTGACATAGCTTTGTATGTTAGGCAGAGATCACCTCTGAGTAGGCGACATGCGACAGAGTAAAGCTGGAATTTTTTGAGATGGTCTGCATAAGGCATCTGAGGCCAGTATTCCTCTTTGTGAGGTATTTTTGCGGCCTTTCCAGTTGTTGTAGATGTCTTGTGAGGTACATACCAAAAGGGGCGTTGAACTCTATAATGGGTCTAATGAGTGATGAGTAGAGGGGAACAATTACTTCTTTTTCTGGATGGGAAACCTTTTGTGATGAGGTGTGCCACGTAGAAGGATTTCCTGACCACTGTAGCGATGTGATTATCAAAGGAGAGACTACTGTCCACCTGTGTCCCAAGGTCTCTTATCACACTTTCGGTGTTAAGTAGACTACCGCTTGTGTGGTAGTTCATGGGTACAGAGTTTTTACCAAAGGGGATGACAATGCACTTTTTGGCATTGAGCTTGAGACCATGGCTTTGACACCAGACATCTGTCTCAGTGAGGCCCTTTTGTAGGATGTCCACATAGTTAGGAGTTTCGATTATGGCTCCTAGTTTGCAGTCATCTGTGAATTTAGTTAGCTAAAGACCTTCTGTGTTAATCTGTACTCAGAGAAGTAGATATCAAACAGGAGAGGACCCAGGACTGAACCCTGTGGTACTCCACTTTTCACTGGTCTGAAGTCTGATTTGGAGTCTGCTACTTTCACAGTGTGGGTTCTGTCAGTAAGCCAGTTGG
Source organism: Protopterus annectens (assembly GCF_019279795.1). Lineage (NCBI taxonomy): Eukaryota > Metazoa > Chordata > Ceratodontiformes > Protopteridae > Protopterus > Protopterus annectens. The sequence continues at coordinate 568,434,449 of NC_056734.1, forward strand.
CAACCCATCTTGTGACATAGGGATTTATACATAGTTTGGTGAGTTTATCTATAATTCCAGAGTGGGGGATGGTGTTGAGCGTCTTGGCGAGATCTAGATATGCTGTGTGAACCACCTTACCCTCATCTATGGCTTTGGTGACTACTTCAAAGAAGTCTATCAGGTTTAGGAGACATGATCTGCCTTTTACAAACCCAAACTGTGTTGGGTCCAGAGTTTGGAGATCTCCAATGTCTTTGTTTAGAAGTTCCATGATGATACATTCCATGGCCTTGCAGACCAAGTTTGTCAGGCTAATGGGGTGGTAGTTCCTGGGGTCTGTTGTGGCCCCCCCCCCCTTTGTGGAGTGGGATAACTGTTGCAGTGTGCCATTCAATGGGCACAAAGCCTGAGGTGAGGCTATGATTGAACATGGTATTTAGGTGGGGTGCCAGTTCATTCTGTAGTTCATGTAGAAGGCAGCCTTGGATGTTGTCAAGTCCCACGGATGCTGTGTTCTTGGCTTTGGAGAGTGAGGTTTTTACCTCTGCAGCCATGATTACAGGAACTTTGCATTCTTCCGGTATAAAAAAGGGCCCTTTAGGGGGTGAGAGGGAGGTAAAGTTAGCACTGAACCTATCTGCCAGGATGTTGGCAATATCAGCTGGTTCTGTATATTTAGTGTCGTGCTGTAACTCAGAGCAGATCTGAGTGTTGCCATTGAGATTCTTGATATAGCTATAGAATGTGTTTTGGTTGTCTTTAGAATCAGTGGCAATTTTGTTTTCATAACTAGCTTTGGAGGATTTTATGAGGGATCTCAGCTTCTTACTGAGGCTGACCAGAGAGTTCCTCCAATCGTGGGCTTTTACTCTTTTTTGCAACAGTTTCTTTCTTCTGTTGTAGAGTTTGTTTATGGCAGAAGACCACCAGATTGGCTTCCTTTTTTTGGAGGATAGCATCTTGGTTCTGTTAGAGATAGCATGATCCATGCACTCGTGTAAGTGCTTATAAAGTGCATTTGTGTAGGATTCAGCAGTCGTACCTCTATTGTCCATCTGCATGGGTGTCATGAAGTTTGCCACTTCTGTCTTAAGAAGCGTGAAGCTGGCTTTGGAAAAAATTTTTACGGTTGTTTTCCTAATGGGGGGTGGAAGCGGGATGTGGATGTCTAGGGTGATTAGCTTGTGGTCAGATCTGACCAACGAGGAGCTAACCTCTGGTGTGGAACACCGGTCACCCATGTTGGTGATGACCAGGTCTAGGATATTGCTGCCCCTGGTGGGGGTGTGGATAAGTTGATCCAAGGTGATGGAATTGATGATTTCCAGAAAACGTTGAGCAAAAGGGTTGATACAGGAGTAGTTTTCCCAGTTAATGGTAGGGTAGTTGAAATCACCCATTATTAGAGTGTTGGGTTGTACCTTAATATTTTCCAGTGTATCAAGAAGAAAGGAGTGGGAATCCAGGGGCATGGTGGGGGGTCTGTAGCAAGCTACAATCTGGATTGCAGTTTTGCCCAGAGTTAGTTGAAATTGGATAATCTCGGATGCATTATGCTGAGCAACTAGCTTGGAGGTGTGGATATCCTTAATGAATATGGACTCGCCCCCACCTTTAGTGTTTCGGTCCGGGTTTGGTGGCCGAAAGGTGGGGTATGAATTATAGCCTGGTAATGCAGGGGTGCTCTCTGGAGCTTTGAACCAGGTCTCTGTCACTGCACAGATGTCAATGTTCTCCATTTTAAGGAGTGCCTCGAGTGAATGCATTTTGAGGTTTAGACTTCTAGCATCGAGTACCATTACCCTCAGATTTTGCTTGCTTGTACCTGTTACGGTGGCGAATTTGTCATTTGAACCTTGCCTAAAAAAGGCACTATAGGGGTGGCAAGAGCCTTTGCCAGTATCCGAAATCCCAAGAGCGACAGGTGCAGGCCATCTCTGGCAAAGCAGCATGGTCTGTCGATCATGTCATCCCAGGCAGACAGATACTGGATTCCCTTAAAATGACACCAGAAGCTTGGCCAATTGTTAAAGTCAATCATTTTGTCCTTGTACTGTGGTATCATTCTGGATGATGGCAGGATGCTACTCAGGTCTAGGGTCATACCTGCCTGGGCTACAAGATCGGAGAGCTCCTCCATGTCTCTTTTCATGTAGTCGAGGGAGGTACGTCTCAGGTCATTCACACCAACACGGACAATGACAGAGTCATATTTGTACTTGTTGTGGAGTGACCTGAGTGCATGCATTATGTGGCGGATCCTGGCACCTGACAGGCAGCTGACAGTGACTTTTTCCTTGTTTAGCCTGGTGAGTGGAACATCAGTGTGCCTGACTATAGAGTCACCTATGACTAGAGTGTTGGATGCGTTATGCCTTATGGGCTGTAGTTGAGTGGCACACTGAGTATGTGGGCTATGTATCATTTTGATTGTGTTGGGGGGGTGGAGGTAGCTTGCATTTCTGCTTTGGAGGTCTCTGTTGTTTGGGCAGATTTGTACTGAGAGCCTCCACGAATGTAGGTGTGTGTTTTGTGCTTCTGTGTGTGTGTTTTTGTGGTGTAGGTTTTGAGGGACTATGTGATGAGTGTGGTGCGGTGTAAGTGTTTACTTTCTCCTCTTGACTGTCTAGGCCAGTCTTTGGTGAAGAGAGCTTTGCTTCTAGTTTGGCTATATAAGTGCATCTCTTACAGGTCGCAGTGTTGGGTGGTAGGAGGAGAGGGTTGTCTGTGTACATGAGGTAATTGCTGCATTGTCCCAAGATGCCCAGATTCATCAGGTAGACAGGAGAAAACACCGGGAGCTGACCTTTAGACATGCTTGAATAGGTGCTTATTTATTAAGTACTAAAAACTGGTTTCCTCTACACAAGTGAGGAAAGTTGAGTGCTGTAGTAATTTGTAACTTTAGTGCTTACAATGAGTTCTGAACAAGTGCTGAGCTCAAAGAAACAGATTTGAGTACTAAAACTAAAAAGCTGGCTACTTGCAAGGGAAATTTTGAAGAACAGACTTTATGGCACCAGGAATAGTTTAACCCCAGTTAAGTGTGTGTGTGTGTGTGTGTGTGTGGGGGGGGGGGGGGGGCTTAGAAGCTCACAAACAGTCCTGGACACAGCAAATCCGTATCTGGACAAGACCTGCCACAGAAAAGGGGGGAAGCAAGCTTAGAATTTTTTTTTCAGTAAAAGTGGAAATGGAGAAAGCTGGAACAGAAGTTAATTCAGCGTTAAGAATCTGGGTGGGTTGGCCTTCACAAATGTTCTCTATTAGATTGAGTGAACTAATGACACTAGACTGGGAGAAGCGTCACAGATCAAATATACAGTATGGGCGGGCAACTGCAAAGCCACCAATGAAAGTTTTAAACAGATCAAGGAGCAGACTCTTGAGAATGCTTACTGTGAACAGACAATTATAGTAATGCACACTATTACAGTTCCTAGCTATAGAACACACAAACCTCAAAAAAATCAAAAATGCACAGAAAAGCTCGGATAGAGCACTCACAAACAGAAACTACAACTCTCAGTATGAAAAAGCAACAGTACATAAATGCAGTGAAACAATAAAAAAAGCTTTATAACAGTGCAAAATGTAGTAGATAAACTGTATAGCACAATTATAAGCGTTTCAGAAGTGCAGATCAGTGAAATAAGTGTAAGAAATAACTTATCCTGCTCTTGGAATCTTAAGGAATTTCCACTTATGCAATGCAATCCAGAGCCTGAGCAATACAATAATATCAAGTAAAATGTCCTTCCTTGGTTTGTTATAGTCCCCTTCTTCCCCAACCCCTCCTCTTCATGGTCAATGACATTCTGTTCATCTTTTAAGTCTTTGCTTGTTCCTGATCCCCAAAAGCTTCCAACTTGTAAAAAATGGTCCCGAACAGTGATGACTAGTAATCCCACTCATATCACAGGATCTCAAACAGATGTTTGCATATCTAAAAAAGCAGCTTGATCAGAAACACTCCAACCTCAACAGAGGTGCTGTGATGGTTCATCACTTTTGCACCTTGAGACTATGTATAGGATAAGCTGCACTTTTCACATATGACTTATTATACAATGCCTCCTAAAAAACGTGCACGCTGATTGGCCAGCCCAACCAGCGTGCCCATTGTAAATCCCTCAATATACTAACGGAAAAAGGTCCGGTCGCCCGGACTTTTTCCGTTAGTATAAAACACTGTCTCGCTATGTTAAGAGTTTAACATAGCGACACAGGTTTAAAAAAAGCAACGCAGATCTCCGTTGCTTTTTTTAAAGCTGTCTCGCTATGTTAAACTCCTTTAACATAGCGACACAGTGTGTAAAAAGCAACGGAGATCTTGCGATCTCCGTTGCTTTTTTTTTAACCTGTCTCGCTATGTTAAATGGGTTTAACATAGCGAGACAGCTTTAAAATAAGCAACAGAGATCTCCGTTGCTTATTTTAAAGGTCTCATATGTTAAACCCATTTAACATAGCGAGACAGCAAAAGCAACGGAGATCTTGCCTTCTCCGTTGCTTTGCCCACAACTCTGATGTACTGCGTAGGCATGCGCAGTACATCAGAACTCTGGAACACCAGACAGCTGCGGAAGGGCAGCAAAGAGGCATTATACAATGCCATTATTTAAGAAAAGTAATTATTTCTTTTCTTAAATAATGTCATTGTATAACAGCAATAACCCACTTCTGGGTGTGGGTAATGCTGGATTTATCCACGATTGTCTTTGTTTGGTCCCTCGGGCTTCGCCCTCGGGACCAAACCACGCCAACCGTGGGTAAATCCAGCATTACCCACACCCAGGCGTGGGTTATTGCTATAATATCCCTTTGCTTTTTCAAGGTAATATTTTTCTTTAGAGAAATGAAAAGTATAACGCAGGAAATGAAGCATTCACAAACATTTTACTGTGCAACAACCATGATTTCTCTCTCTCTCTAAATCACTTAAAAGGTTTTCATTATGCTTCACCAAAATATTTAGCAAGTCACAACCTACTCCATCAAAAAAATTGCATTAAGAGGCATGTTCACTCCCACACTGCTAGGGAAACCTGAATAAAAAACATTTAGGAATTTTATTACAGCTGAAGTACATGTTGTCCAACAAAGGTGGTTTACATTTAAAAACTTTTAAGACTTCAAATCAGGAAGAAAACAAACACTGCCACAGTCATTGCTCCTAGTGCTCTTATTCATCACAAATGAATTTACAGGACATGAAAAAAATTGGGAAATAAAAGTCTTCCCAAGGAACACCATCCCGGTTCACCTCTACTCAAAACAAAACGAATGCTGAAAGCATTCTGGGTAAACATTCTACTATATCTTCCTCTATTACAGTTTTTTTTTGCATTGGATAAAGTCCATTGATAATGGTATTTACTGGTCGTGATCTGAACAATGAGCTTGAGTTGAATTAAAGTGGAAAATGAAACTTGATGCAAGATGACCACCAGGGCTTAACAGACAAATGAATGTAAAAAGTGTGTTGATGGCACATACGGCAGACAAGAACAAAACAATGCATTAAATGTGTTTATACACAATTGTTTTAGTATTTCAAAAGTGTTTAAATGCCATTTTTCATAGTATTTATTATTATGTTTACAAATTGATGGACAGCACTTTACGAATTTGTCTTATGTAAAATGTAATTTGGCATCTTTAGACAGACAAATGTTGATAATCTCAGTTCTGAAGAAGTTATTTGCTGTTGGGACAAAAACGCTTTACTGGATATTTTTTATTAGAAAGAAAACTATGGAAATCTAAGGGAGAGACAGACATGACAATTCCACAAAGAAGGTTCCCCAGCTAGGAAATGAACCAGAACTAAATATTGTGACACAGCAATACTAAACCCTACACCATGAAGTCACTGTAACCAACAAAGATTTATTTTGAGCTCTCATGTACAGCAAGGTCTCAAAATTTTCCAATGAAAATAGTATCTACTTTGCTTCTTAATATTTTGTACATCTGGTAGCAGCATTATTTAAGTACTGATGCCTTGTGACATTAATGTTCTCCCTCATTGTAGCCAAAGAAACTGCTGGCCTCGCATAAGATGTCCAGTTGTCACTATTAAGCCCATTAAGAGTAGCCTTAATTCAAATTTGCTATTAGTTTATTCTGTGTTTCTTGGTGTTTAAGTACTTGCATTTTTGTCTAGTTTTTTAGATGCTAAAACTGCTACCTTTGCTAATTAAATTTTGTACATATTTGCCTGTTTTTATGGCTATTTCAGGTTATTTTTAATGTACCTGGAGTGTTGTGGGCACACAGTAAAAAAAAAACCTGCATTAATATGCTGGAACACATCAGTAAACATACTTCATTTTTTAATAAGACAGAGCCCCTCACTATCACTCTTCAAGAGGAACCTTGATGAGTGGATGGGCAAGAGAAAGTTCACACCGGGGATCACACCAACAGCACTACTAGATAGGGGCCAAGGGTACTAGCTGCTAGTACAAAAGTCTAGGGAACTACTAAAGGGGCGGTGAATACTGCACAATGTGGCTGGGCTAATATATGCCTTCGGGCAGATAGTCCAGTACCAACCTATGAACCTATAATGGTAGTCAAGTCATACTTCAATGATTTCAAGTTCAAATGCTTTAAAACCGGGTTAATATACTGAGCATGTCATTCCTAGAGGCTCTTAAAACTAACAAAAAGCAGAAAAGTTACAGGCAAACTGCTGTTACCATTCAGAATAACCCGTAAAGCAACTATAAATTCCATCTACCCCAGCATATGAACAATCAGCAAGGTTTAAAGGCAAATTCATAAATAATGTCATTATTCTTAAGTGCTATACATGAAATAGTGATACAATGCCCATATAGGATTAAAAAGGGGGAAATGCATTTCTTACTCTAATTTGATTCCGCAGTTGCTCCGCCTCCTGCCGTAACTGTTCCAGCTCACTCATCTTTATACTCCTTATATTCCTATACAGGCAATGCTTCAATCTGTCAGAGGGACTGAAAGTAATAAAAAAGCAACACGTTAGAAGCAAACTACAAAACAGTTTCAGTCAGAAGTCATTATGCAAGAAACATGCTAATCAACACATCTACTGACAACTTTCAATGGACCGTAGGCACCACTACCTTTTATCAATGCAAACAAAGTATGTGAAGTTACTGGAAAAATGATGCTTAACTAAAGCATATATATGACTGGTATGACTGGGAACAAGAACCAGAACAATTAACCATTGAGTTTTAGTCCTTATTTTTTTACTAAAAAAAGGGCGAAAAAACTGCAAAAGTGCTAAACATTACAAACTGAAGTATGGACTCCTGCATCCTTAATTATATTTTGACTCTCTGCTGTAAAACAAAGTACAGTCCTACTGAAGTTCTAACATGTCACATATGAGGAACATTAAGTACTTTACGATTAAAATATTTAGGATACCAACAAGTCTTTGACAGTCATCAATCATACATTTTCTCAAAGGAGTTTCTATTTCCCAACAAATTCAATGTAATGATTCGTCAAGTGGCTAGCTGGTCACAGTTTACAAAGTTTTCTGTTAAACAAATGACAAGTATACCTGTGTAAGGTACTTTGCATAATAGTAATTTTTTAAATATTTCATCAATGGAAAATATTCCACAACATTCCCCTACACAAAGGTGGCCCCTCTAAGGATCTAACTAACTACCGTCCCATAGCCATACTCTCCCCTCTAGCCAAAATCTTAGAAAAATGCATTCACTCCCAACTCCTTGCCCACCTCCTAATCACAAACAACTCTCTCCCACACAACACGGCTTTAGGCCAAAGCATAGTACCAGTACTGCCCTGCTGTCTTTCACAAACGCAATTCAAGATGTTATAAACAGAGGCCAAATGGTCTCCTCCATATTCCTTGACATGTCAAAAGCCTTTGATACAGTCTCCCACCAAATCCTACTAAATAAACTATCATCCCATGGCCTCAACATAACAGCCCTGTCCCGTTTCCATAGCTATCTCTCTAGCCTTCAGCAAGCCATCAAATGGGAGAACACCCTGTTCCCCCTTCTACCCATCACTGTTGGTGTACCCCAAGGATCCATACTTGGCTCCCTTCTCTTTACAATTTTTACTAACAACCTCAGCTCTTCAACCCAACCAGCCTCCATAGTCCAATACGCCGACAGCTCTACATTAATCTGCACTGCCCCCACCCCCCAGGACCTACAAACAAAAATGCAAAAATCTTTCCAGGACAGAAAACTACCTCACTAGCCATCAACCCATACTTAACCCCAACAAAACTAAGTTAATTGTCTTCATTTACAACAAACCCAAAACATGTCTGATTCCACTTTCTATCCTTTTCATAAATGGAACAAAAATAGATCCCAGCAGCCAAGCCAAACTTCTAGGTGTCGCAATCGATGATAACCTAAGGTTTGACACCCACATCTCCCTCACCATCAAAAAAAAAGTCCACTCCAAACTTAGCACCCTTTACAGAATTGAACCTTACCTTACAGACAACGCCAGACTAGCCACAGCCCGCACACATCTACTCTCCACCCTCCTCTGTGGCTCCCTAGTATTTGCAAACATTCGTAAATCTGACCTTAATAATCTGGAATCATGCTACAACAAAAGCGCCAAGTTTGCCACATGCCACCCTTACAGAACCCACCATTGCTCTGTATTCTCTCAACTTAAATGGTTAGAACTACCAAACCTTCTAACATTTAACCAACTGTCCATAGCCCACAATATATTCACTAACTCACAATATATTCACAAACCTAACAACTGCCTGGCAATCTAGGCCAACCCAACAGCAATCCTAGAGCTCTAAGATCCTCAAATAAATTACTGTTAAAGATTACCAAAGCCCACAACACACAGGGCACCGCCCTTTTTTCCCATAAATTTGCCAAACTGTAGAACACACTTCCTCAACCTATGGCTAAAAACCCCAGCATTCATGAGTTTGAAAACCTCCTTAAGGAACATCTAGCAAAACATTGGCTCTGCTCCTGCCATACTCCTGGTTAAGCTACCTACTACTCACTTACATTACCGTAAACTAGCTCATTCTCACAGCTACAACTATTAACTGCAGAAGGCTATCTTGATTCTACACTCAGTTTCAGTTAGCAATATATACACATATACTGCTTTGTCGGTTATGTACACTGCATTTCTCTATCTTGCAAATACTGTATCACACTGTTCTCACTATTAACTCATGCGGTCAGTTTTTATCTCTAACTGTGCCATTTTTTTGTTAAATGTTAATTTGATAATTATTTGCTAATTATTGTTGTATAACCAAATTTTTTTACTGACTTGCTTTGCACATTGTTGATTAATAAATGTTCAATTTGATTGGTTAATATTGTCCAATTGTATGTATGGAGCTTTTCTCCCCGGGTCTCCACTGAAAATGGGCCTCATGCCCAGTCGGACATTACCCGGTAAACACACAAAATAAATACATTTTAACTAAAAAAAGTTTTAATACATGAGCAGAGCATATTGACACAGCAAATAAACATTTACAAAGATAACTATCACACTTAATATTAGCATTTACTGATTTTGTACAATCAATATTTCTCCAACAGATTTAGTTATAACTAGAAGTGGTTGTTAGTTTTCATTTTAATAGTGTGAAGTTATTCTGGCAAATAACTTTCATAAAATTTGTAAACTTTACAACAGGGGAGTGTAGAAAAAGAAGTTATGTACCTACCATAACGTTCCATGTTAGTTGTCTTCTTCTCGCCTTCTTTCTTGCTGGTTGGGTTTGGAGCCGATCCTCGGCTCCGACTCGGCCATCTTCAAAAGCTCGAGAGCTGCTTACTGGCTCGAGGCCACCCTATATCCCATGATGCCTGGCGCTAGATACCCAGGTCTCGTTTGGTAAGTCTAACTGCAGACTTAATAATAAAGGAATCCTACCCTAGAATGCATAAATCCTACTGGAGAGACTACTAGTCAGAAAGGAAAAGCCAGAGAAGACTCAGCCAGTGAAAAAACAAGAGGAACTCTTCTCGGTCCACTAGGATAGGGGGATGGAGGGTGGGACGCAAGAAAGAAGGCGAGAAGAAGACAACTAACATGGAATGTTATGGTATATACATAACTTGTTTATGTTAAGTTGTCTATCTCGCCTTCATTCTTGCTGGTTGGGACAGCGTCCCTAGCACCTAAAGTCCTGGGTGGCTCATCGGAACAGACTCTTCAGAACGGTGGAACCAAAATCAGCTCTGCTCCCGGAAACCACATCCAACTTGTAATGCAAAATGAAAGTATGTGGGTTGGCCCACGCAGCCGCAGCACAAACAGATTCCATGGGCAACCTAGCCTGAAAGGCCACCGAAGTGGCTAAAGCTCTAGTGGAGTGACCTTTTGGTTTGACTGGCAATTCTTTATCCCTCAGTTGATATATAAATGTGATGACAGAAGTTAACCACCTGGATAAGGTTACTTTGGAGAATGGAAGACCTTGTTTACCCACTGCATAAGACGGAAAAGTTGGTCCGATTTTCTGATGTCCTTAGTTCTATGGAAATAAAAGCGTAGTTGCCTTTGAACATCTAACTGATGCAACTTATATTCCGATCTGTTGGAGTGGTTAGGAAAAAACACAGGAAACTCTGTGGACTGATTCAAGTTATTCTCTGAAGAGACCGTAGGAAGGAAGGAAGGAAGGAAGGATTAGTCCTGAGAGCAACCCTGTCATTGTGGAACACGAGGTACGGAAGATGGATAGAAAGAGCCTGAAGTTCCGAAACTCTTCTGGCTGAAGTAATAGCTACCAGAAAAAGGGTTTTCCAAGATAAGAACTTCAAGGTACAAGAAGCTGTGGGTTCGAAAGGGGGCAAAATTAGAGAAGCTAAAATCAAATTTAGATCCCACGGTGGTGGAGGATCTCTCACTGGGGGCCTGAGCAGAGTGGTCCCTTTGAGAAAGGCTTTACATAGCTTATGAGACATGATATTGTTTTCAGATAGGCCAATGTGAAAATTTGAAATGGCAGCTAACTGAACTCTAATTGTAGCAGAAGCGGACCCAGCATGGAAGAGTTCCGCAAGAAATGCCAAAATGTGGTGTACAAGGGCTGAAAAGGCGTCTATACTCTCAGCCTCTGCCCAGGGAGAAAAACGTTTCCACTTACTAGCGTAAGTTTTTCTAGTCGTAGACTTGTGCGACGACAAAATGACTTCGCGAACAGAGGGGGAGATTTCTGGAAGCCTGGCTAAAGTTGGAAGTGAAGCAACCAAGCAGTGAGCTGGAGAAATCGTAAGGATTGGTGCAGCCCGCCCGATTGATGAATCAGAAGGTCTGGAACTAGGTTCAGAGTCCAAGGCTGCAAGAGAAGATGGCGATGCAGGAACGGGAACCATATTTGTCAGGGCCAGTAAGGAGCAATGAGGATCATTTTGCAGCCCAATACTGTAGCTTTCTGTATTAGCTTCAGGATTAGGGAAAAGGAGTGAATGCATAAGGAAGTCCCTGAGGCCAATCGTGGACTAGAGCGTCTCTGGGGGAATGTCTGGGAAGTGGAAGGAGAGAGAAGAAATTGCTGCACTTGCTGTTGAAGGGAGTTGTAAAAAGGTCGCAGTAAGGTTGGCCCCATTTGCGGAAGATTTGGTCCGCAACTACCTGATTCAGAGACCACTCGTGAGGTATGAGAATTGCTCTGCTCAGCCAGTCTGCTATGACGCTGGACCTCCCGGGGATGTACGTTGCGATCAGAAACCGTTGGGAAGAGATCGCCCACTGCCAGAGTCTGAGTGCTTTTCGACACAGGGGGTGGGACCTGGTTCCGCCCTGCTTGTTGATGTACCACACTACTGACATATTGTCCGTTTGAATTGCAACGGTCCCGGTAGGAAAAGAGTCCTGAAGAGCTTGCAGCGCTAAGAGCACGGCCCTCATCTCCAAGACGTTAATATGCAGATGGTACTCGTGAGGTTGCCATGTGCCTTGGACTGTTCTGCCTTGATAATGCCCCCCCCACCCGATCAGGGAGGCGTCCGTGGTCACCGTAGCAACTGGAGGGGGGAGTACAAATGGTCTGCCGTGGGACACTGATGTGGAGACCATCCACCACGCAAGGTGCTTCTTGCATGCTTGTGTGATCATAATCATGTAAGACATGGGAAGCTGCTGGAAGGACCACTGGGTGGAATGAAGCCACTGGAGAATCCTCAAGTGAAAACGAGCTAGAGGGACAAGTATGATCGCTGCTGCCATGAGACCCAGAGTTTGGAGGACAAACCTGACTTGAATTCTTTTGCATGCTAATAAAATCTTCACGTGTTGGCGAATCACTAATACCCTGTCTGGTGGAAGGCTCGCTGACATGTCTTTGGTATTTAAATTTGTGCCTATAAAGGTGATAGATTGACAGGGCGACAATGCAGACTTTTCGAAATTTATTGTGATACCTAGCCTGGAGCAAGTCTCGATAGTGCAGTCTCTGGCTCGCAGAAGGTGATGCCTGGTGGTAGCAGTGAGGAGCCAGTCGTCTAGATATGGAAACACCTGGAATCCTTGCCGTCTCAGGTGAGCAGTAACTACTGCCATACATTTGGTGAACACCCTGGGGGCTGTGGTGAGACCAAAGGGCAGAGCTCTGAACTGATAATGGCTGGCTCCCAGCCAGAAGCGAAGGAATCTTCTGGAGCGTCTGTCCATTTTGATGTGGTAGTACGCATCCTGAAGATCTATAGAGCACATCCAATTGTCCTGACCCAGGAAGGGTAAAATGGACTGTAGCGTGACCATCTGAAACTTCGTTCTTTGTACAGACCTGTTCAGTCTGGTGAGATCCAGAATGGGTCTCCAGTTCCCTGTCTTTTTTGGTACTAAAAAGAACCTTGAGTAAATTCCAGATCCTTGTTGGTCTGCTGGGATTTGCTGGATGGCCCTTTTTTTTTTTAGCAGTTTTGAGACTTCTTGAACTGCTTGGTCCCTTAGATTGGGTGGAACGTCTAGAAGGGACTTGTTTGACCTTAAGGGGGTGCGAACAAAGGGAATTCTGTAGCCTCTGGATATAACGGACTGTACCCATTTGTCTTGTGTTATGTCTTGCCAGGCTCTTGTGTACAGCGATAATCTTCCCCCGACTGCCTCCAGAGGTGGGCAGCCGGGCAACCCTTCAGGGATGCTGGAAGGGCTTCTCAGAGAAGGATTCTCTGCTGCCCTGATTTTGCGGACCCCCTCTGCCACGAGGGTGGCGTCTATTATTGTTCCCTCCTCTGTCCCTGGATGGGAACCCACCACGTGTGTCTGGCAAAGCTCCCTGGGATTTCCGGAACCATATCTTTCCACTCTTCTGACCCTTGGGATATGGCCTGGAAGGAGTGGAAAAATGGACTCCTATGGCAGAGGGAGTCTTGCCTTCCTGCTCACACCTGGTAAGGGTGTCCTTCACCTGTGATCTAAAGAGAGAGGAACCATCAAAGGGGGTGTTGGTGAAAGACGCTCTGAAAGGTTCCGCAAAGTTACATAGCCGCATCCAAGCGTGTCTCCTTAGGGCAACGCCTGTACCTGCGGCTCTACTCGCACCATCGGCTGCATACGAAATGAGCCCCATGGAGGAGTTTACCATTGAATTAAGAGTCGCCAGCTGGGAGGCTGCCTTAGCCTGGGCCCCCTCAGCTAATGGATCTTGGAGGGTATCTCCAAGCTCTTTAAGGAGATCCCTTTGAAGACGGGTAAAGTGGCACAAATAATTCAGGGACCTCCTGGAAAAGGTCACTGAAGAGAACATCCGCTTCCCATATCTGTCCATCGTCCTGGACTCCTTGTTAGGGGGATGGACAGATGAAGAAGTTTCTGCCAGCTCCTTTGTGGCCACCGCTACCACCATGGCATCAACGGGGACTCCTTTGGTCAAAAACGGTTTGTCCTGTGGTGCAGTTATGAATTTAGTAGGTCTTCTTGGGGTCGGTTCCACTGTGTCTGGAGCTGACCACGCCTTCCGAGCCACCACAGACATCAGTGGGTCGAAAGGCGGAGACACCCAGGAGGTGGAAGGTCGGGATCCAAATGCGTCCAGGAATACCGACTTATCCTCGGAAGGGCTTAGGACAGTCCAGTTCCCCCTCTGCCTAAGCATCGCAAGGATGTCTGAGAAGACATCTTCAGAGGGGGATCCTGGGGACCCTTCCGAATCCTCTAAGTCGGTATCTGATGTGACAGACTCAGGGGAGTCAACATGCTTCCTGTTGCATTTCCTCTTACGAGGTAGCTCCTCTGAATGATCAGGGGAGGCCTCAGAAGAGGAAGATACACCCAAAGGGGTGTCCTGGAGCACTGGATCCCCACGCTTGGGATCTGGAAGAGGGGCAGAGGCTGACGCAGGCAAAATAGGGGGAGGAGCTGATGGGGTCGATCGTGGGACTGACTCGGGGGCCAGTACACTCCTCATCACCTCGAAGGCATCCCTGCCTGGACGCAGAGAGAACTCCGGTTCCGAAGAAACCAGAATCCCTGTCTGCACCGAGGGGGATGGCTCCGAGGCAGATGTGGGATCAGAGCTCACCTGAGCCGAAGCCCCGAGGGGGAGAGCGGGATCGGACATGAGTCTGATGCCACTTGCCCCCTCGGAGCTGACGAGGGAGTCCCGGTGCCCAGATCCCTCCAGGGATGTTACCATGGAAGGGATCAGAGCCAACGACAGAACCGAAGGAGAAGGTATTGGAGCAGACGGTTCCACGACTCTAACCCCAATGAACTCCGGCTCTGAGCTCAAAGGATGAGTCGGAGGAGGAATATTTACAGACGTGGACGGAGTTGACACCTGATGAGGGGGGCTGGACAAGATTTTGGCTAGGGCCTGCAATTTTAACAGCCTACTGACCACTCTTTCCAAGTCATGGTCTGAAAGTCTTGAGGACCGAGAAGTGTGGGATGAGCGATGACTACGCTCTGACTGAAGGAAAGGTGATCTCGGAGCCGAACGTATCGACTCCAGAGAAGGAGACCTGGATCTTTTTCGACTCTCAGACGGCTCCGAAGAACGTGTTGGAGCTGACTGGGAGGGAGGAACATCTGTTCCAGCCGGAGCAGAGATGGATGGTACAGCTTCACCCAACGACGGCTCCGAACTGGGAGCCGAAGGTTTAGGTGGCCTGGAAGATTTCACGGGCTGAGCTTTAGCCGGTGAATCTTGGGGCTTAAGCAAACCCCTCAGGATCAACTTGTTTTTGCGCTCCTGCAGGACTCTTGGACTGAAAGCATGGCAAATCGAGCAAGAGTCCTGCAGGTGCACGGCGCCCAGACAATAAACACAAGAAGTGAGACCATCTGTCAGAGACATCTTCTGACAGCATGACTCACACTTCTTGAATCTAGATGGCTTAGGATCCTTGGATATCTTGAAAGAAAACCAAGGAACAAAGAAACACACACAGAAAAGTTAAGGTAACTAACCACGAAAAATTACACACTACAGTTACCACAACCAAAACTACAAGCAAGGTTATATCTGCACTACTACAACCAAAACTATAGTTAACCATCACTAAACTAGCTAACAGTGATAAAAGAAAAACATTTAAAAAAAAAAAAAAAAAAAAAAATTTTGGGACATCTATGTATTTTTGTTATTTTACTCTGCACTGTATTGCTTCATTATGCCTGCTCTTTTTGCACATTTTATGTAAATGTATTTCCTGACTGCTTGAATCTTACTCTTGTACTATACCATTAACTTTATGTAACCATGTTTTCATTGTATTGCTTGTGGAGCTTTTCTCCCCGGGCCTCCACTGAAAATGGGCACTTTTTGGCCCAGTGGACTTCCCCGGTAATCAAACTGAAATAAAATAAATAAAGAAAGAGAGAGAGAGAGATCGAGAGAAAAGTTATCCTCTAACTTAAATGGAAAACCTTTCTGAGGTAAGGAATGGAGGAAAAAAAAGGGGAGATCGAGAGAAAGGTTATCCTCTAACTTAAATGGAAAACCTTTCTGAGGTAAGGAATGGAAGAGAAAAGGGGGAGGGGAAACTCTTTAATTAAAACGAGTTTCTGAGAAGTGACAAGGATTCAGGAAGAGATTAGCTACAATACAACAGTTTTATCTAAACGACCAATTCTACACTAAAACTAACAGTTTATGACAAAAAAAATGATAATTACAAAGTTTTATACGACCTGAGCCAGTAGAACAACCTCGCAGCAGAAGCAGCAAACGAGATCTGGGTATCTAGCGCCAGGCATCATGGGATATAGGGTGGTCTCGAGCCAGTAAGTACCTCTCGAGCTTTTGAAGATGGCCGAGTCGGAGCCGAGGATCGGCTCCGAACCCAACCAGCAAGAATGAAGGCGAGATAGACAACTTAACATGCATTTTTCCAATTTTAATAACTTTTACAACTATTGTAATATATATACCAAAAAAGGGGGAGTTTGTGCTCCTGGAATAATTCCTGGAATTAAAGCATTAAATAGTATCAAAGATTTAGTCCCAATAATTATCTTTAATGTACGATTTGTATATTATTATTCTAAATATTTTGGATAAATAAGACTTACTAGTCTCAGTATTTGTCTCAAGATTGATTAGAAATTCTATGAATTTTGGTAAATAATTTTTATTTATATCTGACATAATTCTATTTTGGGTATTACAAATGAACCAATTATTCAAATCAAACTCTTTATATTACGAATTCAGATGACAGTATTTTAGTACCATTTAAGAACAGATTTGAAATTTCTTAAAAATCAGCATTTTATTAATATTTGAAGAGTTTAAATCTTCAGTAAAGGCTACAGGAAATAATGTAAAGCACCATGCTTTTATATCCAGATTTCCATATTATTCTGACGGTTTATTAACATTTTTGGTAAAGTAATTCTTTAATAACCAAATAAAATTATTAAGTAATATTTGTCTAGGTAAACTGGATATACCATTATTACTAATCATATGCTTTCATAAATTAATTTCCATTCAGCTATGTACTTTGGATTTAACCATAACACTACTGTTTTGATAATGAAAGATAGCACACATAATTCAGAGAATCCAATACAGCCATCCTCCCAGCTTCTTGTATGATGCTCAAGACATACTTGACTTACTGGTAAAACTAAAGATTTTGTGGAGCGCAGTATTACATTTTCATATAATTAGACTGTTTGAATAGTATTATTCTTTGATAACGTAATTTTAATTAAAGTTAATCTTTCTTCCACAGTAAAAAAATCAAGTCATTAACTGGATAATTTTCCAAACTATGATTACAATTAATTAACACTGTTAGTTTTGTAATTAACGGTTAATAAATACTAAATTTCATTATTCCAATTAAATCACTACTGTCTCTTAAATCATTTATTTTTTTAAATTAATACTATGATTAAAGCTTAAACCTGAAAAAAAAAATAATAATTTAGAATATTTTAAAGGAATCTTAAAATGTCTGAAAAAAGATGACTTTTCGAGTATACTGGTGTCTTATTTTGAATCCAACAAGATCAGTATTTGACTGAATAAATAGCAAAAGGTTCTATAACCAAAGCAAATAATAATGGGTGACAAAATACAACACTGTTTTGTACCTTTATACATCTTAATTGATCTAATTTGACAAAGGCAAAAGAATTTTGCTAGAAATTAATAAATAAGATTCCTATGGAAGTTTGGAAGCTAGGAGGGAGAAAACTGATATATCTGGAAGGTTTAGCTTAACAGTACTTTAAGAAGAGGAGGAGAAGTAACAACATCCCTGAAGAAAGTGGTGGTAGCTGCAATACCTAAAGAGGGAAAACCCATCAGATCCAGCTCTATACAAGCCCATTTCAATACTAAACCATGATTATAAAGTGTTTATGTCTACAATGGCTAAAAGAATAAAAAAAGTGATGCCAAAAATCTAAGTTATGCACTTACCATAACTTGGCATCTGTGTTGTCCATTTCCATTCTTCCTCACTACTGGGCCTAGGATCCAATATGGCAGCTTTCCTCTAGACTTCAAATCCAAGCCTCGAGATCCACCCTTTACACATAGTCCCCTAGACCATCCCTAAGCCATCAGATCAAGTTTGCTGCCATATATACACATACCTATATGAAAAAACTGTCGTCACATAGTAACGATAAATCACAGAAGCGACTTAATATCTGAGCAGGCTCAAACCAAGAACCTGTGGGTTCTGAACATATCTAGGAAATCTTCCAAGAAGAAAGGAAGGGGAATGGATGGGGGGGCGAGGAAAAATGAAAATAGGCAACACAAATGCCAAGTTATGGTACGTGCATAACTTACAAATCTAATCTTGTCATTTTCATTCTTCCTCACTACTGGCTCAGAGTCTCCACCTACATAACTCTTGGGTTGCCTCCCTATGACGGAGCACTACTGAACCAAAAGTAGCTCTGTTTCTGCAGATAATTTTGTTGTTCATTACAAGCTGGACATTATGCATAGTAGACCAAGTGGCTGCCACACAAATATCATCAACAGAAGATCTGGAGGAAAAGGCAGCTGAAGCAGACATGGACCTGGCTGAATGGACTTTAAGTGAGTGAGACAAACATAAACCTTTTGCATGGTAAAATCAAAGAAATGCAGTCTATAATCCATCTAGCCAAAGTGATCCTAGACACTGCCTGTCCCAAATGATTAGAAGAGAAGGACAGAAACATTAGGTCAGACTTTCCATGTTGTTTTGTTCTGTGAAGGTAAAATCATAACTGTCTATTGACATCTAGAAAGTGTAGCACGTATTCACCTTTGTTCAAAAAATTGGGGAAAATACTGGGAGTTGAATAGATAGGTTATGATTTAACTCGGTGACTACCTTGGACACGAAGGAAGGATTGGTTCGAAGGGTTATTCTCTCTTTGTGGAAGATGATGCAAGGGAATTTAGCTGATAAACGCCTACAACTCAGATTCTCTTCGCCGAAGTAATAGCCACAAGCATAGCAGTTTTCCAGGAAAGATGCTTCAAATCACAGGTGCTTGTTGGTTCAAATGGTTTTTGGGTTAATCCTTGAACCTTAGAGAAGATTCTTTAATTGGAGGTCTGAGAAGAAAAACTCCCTTCATGAAAGCTTTACATAGTTTAGTAGAAGGCAAAGAAAAATTTGGTTTCCTGAGTGAAAACTAGATACTGCCGCTAGGTGGAGCTTACTCGTGGAAAAAATAGTTCAATGGTCAAAAAGGTCATTAATGGAAAGCAAAATATCTGGAATCGAAGCCGAAAAAGGATCAATCTTTTCTTTGCAAGCCCATACAGAAAATATTTTCCATTTACCTTTGTACAGCTTTTTAGTGGACTTCTGAGAGGCCAGGACAATGTGACGTACTGCAGTAGCAAGCCTGGACTAAATCACTAGAATTGGAGAAACCATACGGCTACCCTGAGGGCATGGTGATTAGGGTGCTGGAGTTCCAACGTGTGAGACAGGAGATCCTGAGAGAGCTCCAGCTCCAGAATCCATGGAGGATATTTGAGATGAAACCATAGAAGGGAAAACGCACCTGCCAAAGCCAAAACAGGGCAGTGTGGATGACTGAGTTCTAACTTGCTCATTGTTTGAAGAAATCTTGGAATCGGAGGAAGAGGAAGGTAAGCAGAGAAGAACCTGAAGCCAATTGTGGATTAAATCATCCCTCGGTGACTCCCCTGAGAGGGGATCAGAGGGAAATACTTGCTGCATTTGTTGCTGAGGGGAGAAGCAAATAGGTCACAGCAAGGTTGCCCCCAACGGCTGAAAATCCTGTTCACTACCAACTGATTGAGGGACCACGTGTGAAGAATCAAAATGGACCTGCTGAGTCTGTCCACCAATACACTGTTCTTCCCGGGTATGTGTACTGCAATTAGAAAGCAGTCTGAAGAGATCACCCATTCCCAGACTCTCATGGCCTCCCTGCATAATGGATAAGAATGAGCTCCTCCTTGCATGATGATATACCAGACTACGGACATGTCTGTGTGAGTAGCAATGGTCCCTAGAGGGAGGTCATACTGAAAGGCTTGCAACAGAAGGACTGTCCTCATCTCTAGGATGCCGATATACAACTTGGTCTCCGAGGAACACGTGCCTTGGATCAACTTCCCATCATAATTCCCCCCCACCCCAGCTGGGAAGCATCCGTGGTCACTGTGACTGTTGGCAGGGGAAAAGAAAATGGCCTACCCAAGTGCAGGTCCGAGCAGTGAATCCACCAAAGAACATGATGTTTGCAAATTGGAGTGAGTTTAGCAGGCATAGAAAGAGGATGATAGAGGGGTGGACCACTGAACTGCTAAGGTCTACTGGAGTACCCTCATGAAAAACCTGGCCAGGGAGACTAGTATTACTGCAACTGACATGGACCCCAGGACCTTTAATACCAGCCTCGCAAGAGGAGAGTGATGAGATAGCATGTCCTGTATCTGATTTCTCAAGGAAGATATTCTGTGCGTTGGAAGATATGCCACTGTGTGTAAGGTATCTAGCTGGATTCCTATGAATTCCAGGTCTCGGACTGAAGTTGACGGATTTTGATAATTTACAGAAATTCCTAAAAGTTAGAGATGTATATCAAATAATCTCTGGCTTGAATCAGTTAATGCCTGGTTGGGGAAGTAAGGAGACAATTGTCTAGGTGTGGAAACACCTGGAATCCTCTGAGCCTCAAGTGAACTGCTACCACTGCCATGCACTTGGTGAACACCCAGGGGCCTGTGGAGTGACCAAAAGGCAGTGCTCTGAACCGATAGTGATTGGCTCTCAGCTGGAAGTGCAGAAATCTCCTGGAGATCCTGTGCATATTTATGTGACAGTAGGCATCCTGGAAATCTACGGAGTGCATCCAGTTGTCTTGTGCAAATACAGCAGAATGGACTGTACCATAATAATTCTGAACTTGGACTTTCTTACATATTGATTCAATCTACTTAGATCCAGGATTGGTCTGAGGTCCCCTGTTTTCTTTGGCACCAAAAAGAAGCGGGAGTAAGTTCCGAATCCTATCTGTTTAGTTGGGACCTTTTGGATGGCTCTTTTTTGAAGCAGCTTTTTGACTTCTAGGGCTGCTGACTCCCACTGACTGGGTGGAATGCCAGGGAGTTTCTTGCTTAGTCTTGAAGAAAGAAGGGAAAAGGGAATGTAATAGCCTCTGGATATAATGGAAAGCACCCATTCGTTTTGTGTAATCCTTGTCCAGGCTTTTGGGTACAGTGAAAAAAATGTCCCCAGACTGCCTCCAGAAACAGCAATAGGGCAGCACTTCAGGAACACTGTAAGGGCCTGTCAGGAAAGGAATCCCTACAGCCCTGAGTCTGCGGACACCCTCTGCCTGCCACTGAAACCTCTTCCTCTGCCTCTGGAAGAGGAATCTCCCCATGAGTCCTGGAAAGGTGCCAGAGACTTACAGAACCACATTTTCTTGCCACCTCATTGGTTCCTGTAGAAAGTACGCTGAGGGGTAGAAAACTTGATTCCAACAGCAGACAGGGTCTTTCCTTTTCAGACCTTCAGTCAAGGAAATGCTTACATGCAGCAAGCAGAAAGGAAAGTACCAAAGAAAGGGGTGTTAACAAAAGACGTCTTACAGGGTTCTGTAAAATCACAGAGCCTCATCCAGGCATGTCACCATATGGCTACGCATGAACCGGCAGCTCGAGAGGGACCTTCTACTACATGAGAAATTAGCTTCATTGATGGGTTAGCTGTAGACAATAAGAGTGGCCAGCTGCAGAAAAACCTTCTTAAGGTCCTCTGCCGACATGGACTTGGTGAGAGAATTTGAGAGGTCTCTGATCAACTCTCTCAGCAAATGGGTGAAATGTGTTGTATAATTCAATGACCTCAGTGCGAAAGTAGCCGAGGCATAAACACGCTTCTCAAATCTGTCCCTCACTCTAGATTCCTTGATCTGGGGATGCACAGTGGAGCTCTGCTGTGCTAGCTCCTTCTTTATGGCTGCTCCCACAACCATAGCATCCACAGCAACTCCCTTGCTCCAGAATTGGTGGTCAGCATGTGGAGATAGAATTTTATCCAGACGTTTGGGAATTGGTTCAACAGTGTCTAGCTTCTTCAATGCCCAGTGGTAGACAATGTCAATAAGCTCATCTACCGGGGGGGGAGGTCACCAAAGATGTAGATGGACCAGCCCCGAAGGCCTCCAAAAATACAGTCTCCTCAAGGGAAGGATTTTGGGAGGACCATCCACTCCCCTGCCTAAAACTTTCCATGAGGTCTCCAAAGGAAATCTAGTCAGGTGGTGATCAGGGGGATCCTTCCATTTCCTCAAAGTCTGTGCCCTCCATGAGGGACACCATAGGGGAGTCTATGTGCCTCCTTTTGCACAGCCTCTTCTGATACCTCCATGGAACATCCCACCAAAGAGGTTCCTTGGAAGAGGAGGGGAGTCCCTGTGTGGGACATACATGGAGACTTTCTGGAACTGGCTGACCCAATGGAACACGAATGATGGGCTTAGCACTTAAAACAGATGAAGGATGAGAAGTAGGAATCAGGACAGAAGAGGACAGTTCCCTTGCTGCAGAGAACGCCCTTTCTACAACCCAGAAGGCTGATGGACCAGGAGAAATCTCTCCCTCCCTCCTCAGAACCGAAGTCTCAGAGGAGAGGAAGTCTGTGCCAGCCCCAGATCCGTGCAGTCCGGACAGAATCAGACCCAAGCTGTCTAGAGCTGAGGCACCCAGGGGGAGGTAACAATCCAAACAAATCAAAGCCAAACCCTGGTCCTCAGACCAGGCACAGACCTCTGGAATCAGAGACCCACTCTGATCCAAAGACAACTGTGCAGAGCTGGTCAGGGCGACTGTTGAATCTGAAGTCTGGGACTTCTTAGGATCTGACGGCATACCTTTCAGACGTCTTGAATCCTTGGGCTCCAAAGCCGATGGATGGATCAGAGAAGCAGAAAGTCGCTGTCTGACTGGAGAGCTCACAGATCCAGTACGGGATGGAGCAGGTATGACTCGCATCTGAATTTGAGCTCTAAGAAATTTCTGTATCATCCTCTCTATGTCATGATTGGAGAAGCTCCTGGAAGACCTAAATGAGGTGGTGGAAGGCGGTCTCGAGGTATCTGAAAAAGCTTGCATGGTAGATCCAGAGACACTTTCTGTAAAGCCAGATCTGGGATACTCTCTCTAGCTGTCGGATCTAATGTCTTAGGATTTGAAGCTGGGATGAACTGAATAGGTGAGCTTGTACTGGAAGAGGAGACTGATGGATTGGAGGAAAGGGCAGGATGCAAAGGTTGAAAAGCAGAGGCCAGATATGAGATCATTGGAGCCAATACTTTCCTCAGTTTAGAGGACAGCTCAGAGGATGAGGAAGGTGACCTGTGGTGTTTCTTCCTTTGCTCTGAGCCCACCTATTTGGTGGGGATTTGAACCCCAGCATGTAATAACCCTTTCAAGATAAAAGTTTGCTCCATCGATCCAAGAGAGCTCTCAAACTGAAGGTGCTGCATAATCAGCAGCAGGAGTCTAGATGAGCAGCTCCCAAACAGTATACACACTTCTTGTGAGCATCAGAATTTGGGATCTTGTGCCCACAAGAAGTGCACTTTTTTAAGCCAACAGGACTATGGTTTCTCTGCCATAGGGAAGCACACACACAGCTCACAAAGAAGTTCAGGTCCCAGTTTCCAGCGACATCTAGAACACTAGCTGGCTAAAGAAAAAAGAACTATATTTAACCTAAACACACTTTTTGGTAATGAAAACAGAACACACAGAGAAGGAATGAGAAAAGAACTAGGCACCTAACACACACATCGTAAGAGAGACGGCACACACTTTCTAAAAGTTAACTAGGTGAAGAAAAAGCGAAAAACCTAACTACAAAGACGGAGGAGCAAATTTCATACTATAACAAGAAAGGAAACAGGAATAGCAGATAAAAAATTAAGAAAAAAGCACTTAATGCTTGTGATTTTGAAGACAGGCTGGATCTTCCGTATGACTGGAATGGCGGCAAACAAGAACTGGGGGCTTAAGGATGGTTTAGGGAATATCAGATCAGACAGTCAGATCCTAGACCCAGTAATGAGGAAGAATGAAAAGGGCAATATCTGATAGATATAGATCAATGTGGTTTTGTGGAGGGAACATTTGATAACATTAACAAAACAATGATGATCCAGAGGGAAGCAGAATGTAAAAAGATACCACTGTTGTTGGTGCGTCTTGATGCAGAGAAAGCATTTGATGGAGTAAGCTGGGACATTATAAGCAGGGCTACATAAGCATTTGCATTCCCTGATGACATAAGGTTGATTAGAAGTATATATGAGGGATCGGAGGTGAAAATTAAAGTGAGTGGGTTTCTTTCTGCTTGAGCAGAGCAATGGGGCAGTGCTGACCTCTTCCTTATTTGCCAGTGTTTTAAATATAGTGCAAAGAAAATATGGAACTCAAAAATTCAAGGATATAATTGGTATGGTAGTCAAGAAAAGCTGGCTCTACTTGCAGATATTAGTCTACACCTGATAAAATTAGTAAAGAACATTTCAGTGTTGAGGAACATTTTGAGACAGTTTCATACGTTTTTGGGATACAAAATAAATGAAGCTAAAACAAAGGGAATAGCTGTAAACCATGTACCCACACACGTATTGGTTCAGCAACACCCATACTTATGGGGACATGATAAAAGTAAAGTACTTAGGAGTATGGATTAAAAAATTATTCTGGTGTGGCAGCTAAGGATATATGGGAAGAGACTAAACAAAAGATGATACAAAAACAGAAACCTTGGAAGTTCTGTTATATGGATAGTAAGATACAAGCAGTTAATTTTTTTTAGTCCCTTTAGTTCTGGTCATAGATCAGGTATATTTTTACCAACCAGAGGAGAAGTTGTGGATAGCAATTAATAAAGAGCTGAAGGATTTTATCTGGGAGGGCTAGATGAAAAAAGTCAAGTGGGATAAGCGGATTCTTCCAATAGAACAAGGCAGATTGGATCACCCAATTTGAAAGGGTATTTCAGAGTTACACAGTTAAGGCTCCTATATATAGCATAAGCAGAAACCTATAATTTAAAGTGGAAAGGGACGATGACAAAATAGGGGGGAAGCTCAAGAAACAAGGAGAAACTGGGATTTTGGATGCGGATCTTTAAAGAGAATAACAATCATACAAAATATTATATTCATAAAGTAGCAGAAAGTATTCCAAGAACTGAGCCAACACAAGAATGGAGAAATGAGATTCTGCCAATAGGGCTGACTGCCATTAGGCATACAGACAATAGGAAAGATCGGGTGGAATTTATTGGAGAAAACTGGCAGAGGAACAAAGGTATTGGGAACAAATAACTAGAAAGAGAAAGCTAAGAGAATGGGAAGAAGCAAACAATTTTTGAACTGCAGGTTAGAGATTGCCTTCTCTATAACTGATTGATATCAGAGAATAGGCAAAAAAAAGAAACGGGGTGGGGGGTCCTAAACAAAAGACCAGTACTGCTAAAGTTTTTAGTAGAATTCAGAACAGAAGATGCTGTTAAAGGAATAATTAGTGCACGATAACTATAAGAATCAATCACAGGAGGTTAGAAGGGATTGGGAAGAGAGATTGTTTAGATGAGACATGCATATCCCAAGTATGCAACAAAATATAGAAGATTTAAGAGTTTTCTTTGGAAATATTTACATAGGTATTTTACACCTCAAGTAGACTCCAGAGGTTTTTTCCTCAGGTAGAAAGCAAATGTTGGAGGTATGATGGGGAAAGAAAGGGGTAATTGGGAACATATTTTCTGTGAGTGTAGTGAGATGTCAGACTTTAAAAATTTCCTGTGGACTCCTCTGTCAGACACACTGGTGTATTTAGGGAAATTATTTTTCTGAGCTAGGATACAGAAGTGGAATTTCCTAGACCTAGAGGCCTTGCTGCATCTAAAAAAAGCAATTATTAGAAAATAGAAATCAAAGTCTAAACCAACTGCACTAGAAGTAGTGAATATAGTAAGAGATAAAACAACTGGAATTGGGAAGTTTAGAAAATGCAAATTACATAGAAAAAAATGGGAATTGTGGGAACAATACATACAGAGGAGGAATGAGGTTTAAACGAAGGCAGGATTTAAATGAGATATGTAATGTTTAACTGAATAAGTGTGTAGATAAGTGATGTATAATATTTGCAACTAAAACTATGTCAATATGGTTTGTGATAGGAGTGATATGCAATGCTGGCAACTAAGATTATCAATATGGTACATTTTCATTTATGTAAACGTATGACTGCCTATGTCATAAGTGCTAATTTAATAAAGATGTTTTTTTCTATAAGAGGAATCAGTTTTATGAAAATATTTGGAAAATGTTTTCCTTAAGTGCATTAAATAAATAAAACCAGAGTCAAATGCTTTAAATCCAGACTATTAATAAACAGTTTTTTTATTTGCATAATCTATTAAGGTGACTATTATTTTCTTATCCTGTGTTTGTTCAATATAGATCCAATGTGATTGCTACTAACTAACAAAATTAACATTTTCTGACTATATTAGCAAGCAGAAAGGTTTTATAAAATCAACATTTAAAAGGGATACATGTTTGTATGTGGAATATAAAGGACTTTTGTGCCACTTCAAAACAGGAGAAATTAAAATTACATTTCCAAGAAGGTGGATTAGATGTGGTTTTAACTTCTGTAAAAACTTTTATGGTAATAAATCATGGGACAATAATATCATTACCAACAGCCTTATCACATTTTATATTTTTAATCTTTTCTTTAAATTTCTTACACTGAGATGGACTTTTCGGTTTTCTTTATAATTGACCGACTTCAGAAGAAATAAATACTTCTGCTTATAAAATTTCTAACTATACTTTTCCTCTTATGTAATACTGCTGGGGGTGTTTAGATATTTCTACTTTCCAAACACTCTAAAATGTCTGCTATATCAGTAACCTTTTCGTATTATTATTTTGACTAACAACTTCCTTAATATAATTAGATTTGTTAATTTTATGTAACTCACTAATTTATACAAATTTGTTGGGTTTAAAGAATATGCTTTTAGTTTAAACTTTTCTAAAGAAAGACTTTTGTCTTAAAATGACCATATAGTTTAAATGTAGTGCTTTTACGGTTTCTAAATATTACTTTTTTGTAAAATTAATTTTAATGTTTTTTCGACTAAGTCCAATAGTTATTTATGCCTTTCATTCCTTTTGTGCAAGTACAAACGAGATGCATTACCATGTCCAAAAATTATAAAACACTTTAAAGAGTTTTTAAAAGAAATTCAACTTTGTTACATAAGCTGGAGATCTGTAAAAACTCAAGTGTATTGGTTTAACTATAAACAAATGCAATTGCATTATGGTCTAATAAGGAACAAGAAATTACTATAGCTTTCACTACTTTAGAAATAAAGTCAATTGAAACAAAAACCTTTTCATTGTTGGACTGTGTGCCAAATCTATGAGTAATGTAGATATATTAAAGAATTAGATTCTAAAAAATGAATGTTTAAGATTAACTAACAAAAAAATTTGCTAAAGCTTTGGCTGCAGCAGAGATGTTTGGCCTATTACTAGCACCCTACCCATCATTAATTAAAATACAGTTAAAACTATACACCATAATAAAAGATATATTTTCATGTAAGAAAGCATTAGATCTAAACATTTCAGACTCGCTCCAGTCATTGGAATCCAATATGCATTAGCTGGATTATATATTCTTTCCTGTAATTCAACTACTACTATACATAACATGCCAAAATTATCAGAAAATACATCAATTAATTAGTTTAGGCATTAAGTTATAATATTTCCAAAGAATAAATAGCAGTACCTCTTCTATTCCCTTTAAAGTACGAGTCAGCAATTACAACGTATTCTTTTGAGTTCAGTTTATCATCCTAAATTAAATGAGTTTCTTGTAAAAAAATATGAGCTTCATGTAACACACTAGCCCTCTAATAAGCACTATTTAATCCATTAATGTTCAATTACACACATTTCAAGTAAGACACATTAAGTTAAAACAAAGTTTGATACCATTTAATAATATTGCATCAGTAAATACAAAACAGCCATACAAAAGATGAGAATGAACAAAGAAATCATGAATAAAATGATTATGTTGTTTGATATAGACATAAAATCTAGAGTTAAACTATAAATAATGTAACTACAGAATTGAACCTTACCATGGAACCTATCATTCCTAGTTTGAAGACAGAGCCCATTCAAACTAGCCACCAATGTTAGAACCAAATACCAAACTTCGCTACTGTTTGTACTGCATCCTAAAGATGTGTCCCATTAATACGAATCTTTAAAATGAGAGGATGAGCATATTAAATATAATTAAAATGTGGAAGATAATTAGATTAAGAAAATGTGGAAAATGTCTTCTAAATAAATTATACTAACAACAAATATAAATAATCTTCTACAAGTTAAACTATATGTCATATAATACATGACAATTCAAACATATTAAAAGTGAAGTTTATCAATTTATAACCTGTCAATTATGATTATATTAAAATAAACTATGCATAGGATCAAAGCATAAGATATCTAATCAATATTTCATACAAATATTCTTCTTAAAAGCCAAATAGAAAAACTATATTAAATAATTAATTTCATTTTTATATTAAATACTAAAAATAAATAAGTATATTAATCTTACTAATCTAAAAATATACAGTAAACTGTTTGCATTCAACAAAAACTCATATGAACACAAGTTGTTAACATATGTTTTACTAGTAAAGTGCCAAGATAGGTTACAGTGATGGATTTATATTTTTTTTCCTTCTAGCAAATGTTAGAAATTATACAAGGCAATGTCTCTCTCCAGTTAGTAAATATTAAGATTACTACAACTAGTCTCTTTTGGCATATCATAAAAATATGTCATAATACATATAAATAGTAAATCATGTCACAGTAAACTTTATCATACCTTAAAAAACGATTTTAGAACCTAAATAATGAAGCATGCTAATGACATCAACAGAGTACATCTAGATCTAAATATATGCAAGAGATCATTAATTACAAATATAGTAAGTAATGAGGTTTATGATTTTAAAACAAAGACATTTTGTACACAAGTTAGAATTGCGCAATGTTACTTCATCTTCCAAAAAGTCCAAATCTGTATGAATGTCATCACACAGACAAGACAACATTTATATGTGCAAAATTCTGAACATCTTATTTTGTTAGGCAAGGGCTCAAACTGCTCATTTTGCTCTTATTACCAAGTCAAGCTTGGTATTTTTCCTGACATTGTTCTTCTCATTGTTTAGCATTAGTGAGCAGGTAGGGAAGCAAACAATGTGACCATATGCCAAATTCTTTCTGCTGGATAATATCCAGAAAGGAAGCTGCAGGGTTTCCATGTTATTTGAGCTCCGACACATTTTAAGAAATTAATGCTTTATGTTGTATTTGAACAAGAAATGCTTCATCAAATGACACAAAGAAAAGTGACAGATCTGACACACTGGCTTGCCCTTAAAGTGATACCAGAACAGGTCTGTTGCTTTTAATTATAAAACAATAAACCAAAACCAAAATCTGAAGTCTTGATTAGCACTGCTGCTCTGCAAAGAGATTCAAAGTGTCTATCTAAATAAGCTAATTCAGTAAATCAGTAAATATTCAGTTTTACTAAAAAAAAAAAAAAAAAAAAAAAAAAAAATCATTTGCATTTTGGAGATTTAAGAAAACTGTAGATGAAAAATCCAAACATTTTAAATGTACACACCGTTTCATACTATCATGAATGGCCACATAAATTATATGTTATTCATAACTGTAGCTGTACACCCTGTTATTTATTAAACCACCTTTCATGGTCTTGCATACAACCTGTTTCATCAAGGGTTTGATACATTGTTTTCTACTCCCTGCAAAACAGTCTGAAAAATGTCCAGCTAGAAAACTGAATTGCAAGCAACAAGAGAGAAACATATTTCACTTATGACCACGACACAAAACTGGAAAGAGTTAGAAAAAATTTCAAATGATCTAAATTATATGCATGTCCTCCCATCACAATCAAGAGCAGGATTATTTTACAAATATATTGAAACCTATTATTTTACTAAGGCATTGGCATTGACGTAATAAGGAAAGTGACTTGGTAACTAATGTTTCTGTAAAATTAATATTTTTCGGTACTTTTCCGTTAACGGGGCAACACTTTAAAACGCAGTTGTTGAGCTCCGAATCCAGTCACTTATGTATTTTTTTTTTCTCTTAATATAACCAGATGTGTGTAAAAAAAATTTTACTTAATATTTTAAAAAGAAGATGGTATTTCTAAATTTTACACACACCTGGTTAAAAGACATAAGACACTGGATCTGAGCTCAACAATAGCGTTTTAAAGTCTTTCCCCTCCTGCTTACCAAACAGAGAAATCAAAGATAAGAAATTAACCAAATCCCAAAAACGTAGGTTTCTTTTTTCTTAAAACAGTAATAATACGTCCGATCTGTGCCCTACAAAAAATTACAATTAAGCCTCTACCTTTGAAGTGTGTTTGTGTAAATCTCCTGCATGCAGCTGTTATGTGTCCACAGCTCATGAGCCGATTGGCTATCACAGGCTTGACAGGGACTGTCGTTACCCATTAGAGCATATTGAGTTAAGAAATAAATGTGTAGTTGAAGCAGTAATGTGAAACCGTAGTAAGTTTAAACTCTGTGTGTGAGCTTGTAGAAAAAAGAAGCTCCCTTTAGTTTGATTTTGAATGAGTGGTAGGAAGTAATAGACCAAATTTCAGAAAAAAAAAAAAGTGCTTGATAACGGAAAACGTTACAGCAGGTTATCGGAGCAACACTTTAAAACTCGGTCGCTGAGCTCCGAATCCAGTGTCTTGTCATGTCTTTTTGCTCTTAATGTAATCAGGTGTGTATAAAATATTTTACTGGATAATATTTAAAGAAGGAGATGTTGATTCTAAATTTTAACACAAGACCTACAAGACATGACAAGACACTGGATTCGGAGCTCAGCAACCACATTTAAAGTGTTGCCCTGATAACAGAAAAGTGCCAATTTTTCTAAACAGACAAGAGTCTGTATAACCTTTAACCTTAAACTGTACCAAGTCAGCATACATTTCTTACCCTGCATCAACAATGATGTAAATAATGCATGAGACTTGAGCTGGAAGTTGGTAAGCAATTTTATTTCTTAAAAAGCAACATTTTATACAGCTTAAAACCGCGTGTTAGTTTTAGTGAAATTGCACACAAATGACCTGGCATGCTCATTGAATCAATGGCCCAAAATTCGCAAATGTTTTAACACCAAACAAGAAAACCAACCACACACTCTTGCCAGTGAGCCATCCATGCGAAGTGCCAGACAACAGAGTCCATCAGCAAAATTCTAGGCAAACCAACCAAAACACATCAACAAATCTATGTAATAAGACCAACCCTACCAACACAAAACAGTGTGATAAGCAGCTACCATGTCACAACACCCATCTATGCTGCTGTACCAATATCAACAATACCACCCATACTTCCTTACCATGACATATGGCACAAGCATACAAGACCCCTCACAATCTTAATTAACCAATATAACCTCATAATAAAGTTCAGATACCAAATTAAACAGGAATGTAATATATAAAACTGGCAAACGTAATAAGCACTTAACTAGTTCCCAGTTTCGTATATTATCAGCATACAGCTCATAGTGACTAAAGCTAAAATATGAATTATGTATTTAACACAACCCCTTCCCCTAAGCAATGTTCAAATAAGATATTAAGCATTTTATAAAAAATAACAGTACAGAACAAATACAACATTTAAATAACTTCTACTGCACGTTTCTTACAACTATCAAGATTATAATAATACTTTGAATAAGAAATTATGTACTTACCATAACATTCAATCTGTGTTGTCGATCTTCATTTATCCCTGACCTTTGGGATTTGGTTCCGATCCTCGGAACCAGCTCAGCCCTTACAACAGCTCGCACAAGCCAAAACTCTTGAGCCAAGTCTCTACCCAGAATACCCCTCTCCAGATTACCTCAGATCGAGTTTGCAGCTACACAGGAAGACAGAATAGCTATACAGACTTGAAGAGGCTATGTCCAAAGTTACACCGGATAAAATAAGCAGAACAAGTGTCCGATCCTCCAAAAGAGTCTGCAGGAGGGGAGAAGGAGGATGGGGTTCTAAGTATAAATGAAGATAGACAACACAGATGGAACATTATGGTAAGTACATACTGATACAGGTATGCGGGATAGCCCAGTGTGCTGCTGCACATATTTCATCCATGGAAGCCTTAAAAAAGAAAACAGCAGACGTGGCTATTGCCCTAATAGATTGTGCTCTCAATGGTGCTGGTAATTGGAGATTCCTTTTATTGTAGATGAAAGTAACAGTCTCTCAACCACCCTGACAAGGTGACTTTCGAAAGAGATTTCCCCACAGATGGATTAGAGAAAGAGACAAATAACTGGTCCGATTTTCTGAATTCTTTAATTCTGATGAGGTAGAACTGTAATTGCCTATGAACATCTAGCAAATGTAAGCAATATTCACCTTTGTTGGGAAAATTTGGAAAGAAAACGGGTAAGTCAATGGACGGATTAATATTAGTTTCTGAGACCATCTTTGGGAGAAATGAAGAGTTGGTTCTTAGTGAAACCCTATCCTTATGAAACAACGAGGTTTTGAAGATAGTGCTTGAATTTCAGACATTCTTATAGCAGAGGTAATGGCTATCAGAAAAATGGTTTTCCATGAAATAAACTTTAAGTGACAGGTAGCCGCTGGTTCAAAGGGGGAAAGGACCAAAGACTGCAAAACCATAGTCAGATCCCAAGGAGCTAGAATATCTTTATAAGGTGGTTTCAACCACAATGTTCCTTTCAAAAACACTTTACACAATCTATGGGAAATTAAAGGATGATCTTCAAAGCCGCTGTGGAAATTGGAAATAGCAACTAGTTGGACCTTAACAGTAGAAGCAGAGGCTCCCTGTTTGAAAAGCGTAACTAACAATTCTAATCCCTTTTCAACTGGTGCAGAAAAAAGATTAAGACCATTATTGTGGACCCAAACAGAAAATCTTTTCCACTTGCTGTTTTAAAGTTTCCTAGTGGAAGGTTTATGAGAAGCCAGTGACATTTTTGAGACTGAAGATGAATTACTCTGCCTGGTGATTAACAGAACTGGAAGAACCAAGCAAGCTTGAGATTCTGAAGACTGGGGTGCACCAGTCCCTATGGGTTAGACAACAGATCCAAAACAGAGTCCAGTATCCATGGACGGTAAATTAGATGAGGCCACAAAAAGGGGAATCAGGACAAGGCCAAAAGGGGACAATGAGGATCACTGTGCTCTTTAACCGGATGGCTTTCATTAAGGAAGAAAGGAATCAGTGGAAAGAGGAGAAAGGCATAGAGAAGTCCCGAGGGCCAGTCGTGAAGGAGAACGTCTCTCGGGGACTCCCCCCGAGGGGGGATTAGGGCAAAGTAGCAGCTGCACTTGCTGTTCAGGGGCGATGCAATAGGTTGCAGCAAGGCTGGCCCCAGTGATAGAAAATCTCTTTCACCACTCTGGGATTAAGAGACCACTCGTGAAACAGGAGAATGCATCTGCTCAGTTTGTCCGCTATCACGTTCAAGCTCCCCAGGATATGTGCTATCAGTCAGGCGGTTGGAAGATATCGCCCACTGCCACACTCAGAGCTTCTCGACACAGATGGTAAGACTTGGTTCCACCCTGTTTGTTGATGCACCAGACTACAGACATGTTTTCTGACTGAACTGCTATCGTTCCTAGAGGAAGGACCACTTGGAAGGCTTGCAAAAGTAAGAGCTCTGCCCTCAACTCCAGAACACTGATATGCAGATTGGCTTCTACCGGGGACCAAGTGCCTTGGACTGTTCTGCCCAAACAATACCCCCCACCCCATCTGGGAGGTGTCTGTGGTCACTATGGCTTTAGGCTGAGGTGGGACAAAGGGACGACCGAAGAGAATTTCTTTGGATTCCATCCACTGGCATAAGTCCTTCTTACAATGACTGGTGATTAAAATGGGATGCATCACTGGATGGTCAGGATGAACCATTGGTATGCCAAAAGCCACTGTAGTATTCTTGTGTGAAATCTTGCTAGTGGAACCAAGGTTATGGCTGCTGCCATTGATCCTAGAGCTTGAAGGACTAAACACGCAGGTACCTTGTCGTTGGAACGAATGGCTTGAACTTGGGATCTTATCTTCTATAGCCTGTGTAGAGGAAGGGAAGCTGTACAAAAGGTGGTATTTAGATGGGCTCCTATGAACTCTAAATCGTGAGTCGGGCTTAGTTGGGATTTTGAGTGATTTACTGTAATGCCCAGATAAGCAAATAGGCACAGAATGAAATTTGTTGCCTGAAGCAGTAAATGCCTGGTGGGAGCGGTGATGAGCCAGTCACCTAGAAAAGGAAACACCTGGTATCCGTGCAGTCTCAAGTGAGCTGTCACTGCTGCCAAACACTTGAACACCCTGGGGGCTGTGGTGAGGCCAAAGGGCAGCACTCTGAATTGAAAATGACTGGCTCCTAGCCAAAAGCTAAGGAACCTTCTGGCGTGCTTCTCCATTTTTATGTGGTAATACGTGTCCTGAAGATCTATAGAGCACATCCAATCATCTTCCTCTAAGAAGGGTAGGATCGAATGATCCATGACCATCTGGAATTTTGCCTGTTTAAACAAACTTGTTCAGAAGGCTGAGGTCTAAAACTAGTCAAGTCCCCTGTCATTTTTGGCACCAAAAAGAACCTCAGGTAAAATCCAAATCTTATATGGTCTTGTGAGACTTCTTGCATGACATTTTTCTAGCAGCTTTTGAATTTCCAGAGCTGCTTGATCCCTCTGATTGGGTGGAACATCGGGGAGTCTTTTTTTTTGATCGTGGAATGAAAATGAAGGGGATGTAGTAACCTCTTGTAATGATCCTTTGCACCCAAGTATCTGAAGTTATTTGCCGCCAGGCTCTCAAGTGCAAAGAGAACCTTCCCCGGACTGCTTCCAGTGGTAAGCAATTGGGTCTCCTTTTAAGAGCACTGGTAGGGTTTCCCAGAGAAAGAATCTCTGGAACCCTGACTTTGCAAGCCACCTTTGCTGCGGGATCAGTCTCTTTCACTGGAGCTCCCCCCCCCTGCTCTGATGGGAGCCACCACCACATGTGTCCTGAAACAACATCTTCCTGTTCCTCTGGTTCCTGGAGTAAGACAGCTGAGGAGCAGAGAAATGTATGCCCACTGCAGATAGGGTCTTTCCATCATTCTTGCACCTGGCTAATGTGTCTTTGACTTTGGGGCCAAATGGGAAGATCTCTCAAAAGAAGCATTGATGAAAGAGGACTTAAATGACTCCACAAACTCACGAAAGCACATCCAAGCATATCACCTTATGGCAACGCCGGAACTTGCTGCCCTAGCTGTCCCTTCATCTGCAGGTGAAATGAGCCTCATGGACAAATTACAAATAGACTTCAGGATAGCCAGTTGAGAGGCCACTTTACCTTGAACCTCCTCAGAACAGCTCCTGCAAGGGTATCCCTCTGGAGCCTATTAAAGTGTGCCATAAAATTCAAGGACCTTAAAGTGAAAGTCAATAATGCATACACTCACTTTCCGAATCTGTCCATCACCCTGGACTCTCGATTAGGGGAATGAACAGTGGAACTATCTTCTGCAACTTCCTTCTTGGTGGCCGCCGCAACCACGTTGGCATCTACTGCTAACCCCTTAGCCCAATGCTGGTGGCCCTCTGGTGCTGTAAGAATTTTGTCTGGTCTCCAGGAGATTGGATTTACAGTGTCAGCAGGAGGGATCACCCAAGAAGCAGATGGGCATGTAGCAAAAGCTTGCAAGTACACACACTCCTCAGAAGTAGGGTCTTTGGGCTTCCAGTTACCTCTCTGTTTCAGAATTTCTAGAATGTCTCCAAAGGAGGCATTTTCTGAGAGTGACTGAGGGGAACCCTCCTCATCATCAAAGTCATGTCTTCTGTGACTGATTCTTCTGGGGAATCAGAAGTGTTTCCTCTTACACATCTTTTTCTGGTGTGTCTCCTAAGTGGGGATCTATGTGGAGGACTCTGAAGTAGAGGGACCCTCTGCAGGAGTATCCTGTAGCTTTGGTACTAGCGGCCCAGGCATGGAGGTTGGTGGCAGCTCCGGCCAAGGAGTCGTCCCAGGATACAACTCTGATAGGGGAGGGGCTAGCTGAGAACCTGCAAAGGCCAATGCCCTCTACATAGCTTGGAAAGCAGGTCCCCCTGAAGAGGGATGGGAGCCTGGAACAGAGGACAACCTTGGAACCTTGGTCCCACCCTGCTCCAAGGAACCGTCCCCGAAGAAAGAGCCAAGGAATAGCCTACATCAGCCGAGGCTCCAAGAGTCATGAACTGCACCAAACAAAAACTGTAGCCAATCGAAGTCCCACAGATCCGGCAATGGAGCTACAGCCCTGTGAGCCCGTCTGTTCCAACTGTACTGAGAAACTCAAGGCAAACTCTGGAACTAAAGGAATAAAAGGTGGTCTGCATCAGAGCAGCTGGAACAGGAGGTATTGGAGTCGTAAGCTCCAAACACTCAGAGGAAGTCAGAGGAGAAAAGTTTGATGGAGTCCTGGAGAGAATGCCCCAACTCCAGAAGGGAGAAGGGCTTGGAAGATGCAGAAAGACCCGTAGCCACTAGGAGCTGATCCACCAACTTCATGACATTGACTTTAGTTAGACTCCTGAAGGAATGGACAGAAAAGCTTGAGGGAGATTCCAGTCTTTCTAGAAATGGAGTAGGGGCTGTCCCACAAAGGAGTCGACTGAGGGGTAGTATCTTGTCCTGGGAAAAGTGATGAAACTTGATTATGCACCAGTGGGGGGCACTGGTTGCAAAATTTCTGATAGTGCCATAGAGGGAGCTGGTACTGAAGGAGAAACTTGAGTTATCGGTACAGAAGTGTCTGGCACCAAGATTAGTAATGCAGAGGTAGTAATCACAGATGGTACCAAAGTCTTCTGTTCCCTAGGTTTTTTTTAGTTTTAACTTTCGGTTCCACGGAGGTGTGGAAGCTGAAGATTTGTGTTTCTTGGCTGCTGGAGCTGAAGGGGACACCGGCACTGAACGACTCTTCTGACCATGTTCCAATTCAGAAGAGGGAGATGAAGGTGAAAATATGTCACACTTGGACAGAGTCCTAAAAGGAAGACAATCAGGCCTTTTAATATCAACTTATTTTTGCATTCTATAAGGGCCCGGTGACTGAACGCTTGACAAATTGAGCAATCTTGTTGTAGATGTGACGGGCCCAAACAGTACACACATGAAGAATGCCCATCCGAGTTGGGTGTCTTCCTACCACAACCCTGACACTGTTTAAATCCAGCAGTCCCCTTAGATTTATCCACCATGTTAATAATAGAAAAACAACCACCAAATGACTGCAGTAAAAGAAGCACATTCACAGAGGAAGGGAACAGCTACCAAAAAGGTAGGGAAAGTACTACCAACGATGGTAGAAAAAGGTTACCACTAGGTAGAAAACAGCATACTCACTCATAGAAAGTAAAGTGAGATGGAAAAGTATGAAACAAATGAGGAAAATCTACTAACAATGGTAGGGGAGAACACCTAAGTGTAAAGGGAAAGGGATAGCAAAGAACAAGTAAAGTAAAAAGGGTAGAGCAATATTAAACTCACTATATATATATATATATATATATATATATATATATATATATACATATATATATATATATATATATATATATACACACACACACACACACACACACACACACACACATATATAAGTTCATAGGTTCATACTAGGCTATCTGCCCTGGGGCAATTATAAGCCTAGCCCGATTTTGTTTGGCTTACGCCACCCCTTGATTTGAGTATACTGTGCCCTTTTTAAGGTTTAGTTTGCTGTGCCTCTGTCTAATAGTGACACGGAAGTAATCCCCGGGACAAACCTATGATCCCCCATCCACTCATCAAGATTCTTCTTGAAGAGATTCAGTGAGGTGCTCTGCCTAACATGAATTGGAATTCTGTTCCAGAGCGAAGAGAGCCTCTGGGTTATGAATCTGTCCCTCCAGCAAGTTCTATTTATTTCAGTGCTGAGGTTCAAAGTCCCTCGAGTGTTTGGCTCTAAGGGATTTAGATTTACTGAGGTGGAGCATGTCCATTAATTCTGGATTGGACATAGCTTTATATGTCAGGCATAGATCGACTCAAAGTAGGCAGTATGCAACTGAGTAGAGCTGGAGTTTTTTTTAACAGAGCAGCATATGGCATCTGTTTGAGTCCCTTGATCCTCTTGGTGAGGTACTTTTGGGGTCTTTCGAATTGCTGCAGGTGTCGGGTAAGGTACATCCCAAAAGGGGCATTGTATTCTATGATGGGCCTGATGAGGGATGAATAAAGGGGCACGATTACCTCTCTTGATCTAGATGTGAACCCTTTCATGATGAGGTGGGCTACGTAAAAGGTCTTTCTAACCACTTTGGCAATGTGGTTGTCAAAGGAGAGATTGCTATCAACTTGGGTCCCCAGATCCCTAATTACTTTCTCTGTACTTAATGGGTTACCGCCTATGTGGTAATTTGTGGGCACATTAGTCATACCCTTTGGCAAAAACATACACTTTTTGGCATTTAGCTTTAGACCATGGCTCTGGCACCAGTTATCCGTCTCTGTGAGACCTTTTTGAAGGATGTTTGTGTCAGCTGGAGAGTTGATTATGGCGCCTAGTTTGCAGTCGTCTGCGAACTTGGTGAGCCATAGTCCTCCCACATTGGCCTGTACCTTGGAAAAGTATATACCGAACAAGAGCAGTCCCAGGACAGAACCTTGTGGGACGCCACTTGTGACCGGTTTCGAGTCTGACATGGCTCCAGCAACTCTCACTCTGTGGGTTCTGTCTTTGAGCCAGTTTGCGACCCATCTTGTGACACAGGGGTTTATATTTAAGCTGGAGAGCTTATCTATGATGCCAGAGTGGGGAATTGTGTCAAATGCCTTTGCTAGGTCCAGATAGGCTGTGTGGACTACCTTCCCTTCATCTATGGCTTTGGTGACTGTTCCGAAGAAGTCAACCAGGTTCAAAAGGCAGGATCTGCCCTTGACGAAGCCGAACTGGGTAGGATCTAGTGTCTGTAGGCCCCCAATGTCTTTGTTTATGAGCTCCATGATGATCCTCTCCATAGCCTTGCAGACTAAGCTAGTCAGGCTTATGGGGCGATAGTTTCCAGGGTCCGTGGAGGCTCCACCTTTGTGGAGTGGGACCACTGTTGCTGTACGCCATTCTGTGGGCACATATCCTGTAGTGAGGCTGAGATTGTACAGCTGTTTTATTTGAGGGATTAGTTCTTCTTGGAGTTCATGTAGGACGCAACCCGGGACGCCATCTGGTCCCATGGAAGCAGTGTTTTTTTGCTTTGGAGAGGACAGCCTTCACCTGAGCGTCAGAGATGTTTGGGAGGCAGCCCTCTGCCGGGATAGATACTATATATATATATATATATATATATATATATATATATATATATAAAATATATATATAATGTATATATACACACACATACACATGTATATGTATGTATGTATGTATAAAATGTATAGAGAGAGAAAAAAAACAGGAAAGGATTTTGTTTTTTGTTTTTTTTAAGAAAACTATGAAAATTTCTACTCAACAGAGAGAAGCTAGCTGATTCATTTTGTGACAAGAGCGTCAAACAAGACCTGAGGCAATCTGGAGAGGGGTATTCCGAGTAGAGACTTAGCTGGGGAGTTTTTGGCTTGCACGAGCTGTTGTAAAGGCCAAGCCGGTTCCGAGGAGCGGAACTGAATCCCAAAGGTCAAAGATCAACGAAGACTGACAACATCAATGTGTATATTTATCTAGAATGCAAAAAAAGAGAAGAGGGGAGAGATAATATAGAAGTCAAAACTGTTACCTTTATAAACTGGATATCCTAAGGTAGTAAAAGAATTTAATATTTTACTGCTAGACCAAGCCAATATCAACACGTTTATTTGTATCAAAGTTTGTTGGTCTTTTCAGATGTCATACCACCGTTTCATACTGCTTGCCTCTTCAGTGAAGTAATACTCCAAGTCAAGCTCATCCAGCGTTAAACAACTATGTTATTTTTTTGGGTACAAGACACTGCATCATCCAATTAATCAGTTTTTGTCTCTCTTACAGGAATATTCTAATCATAGCCGGAAAGATCAGACGAGCTTTAATGCTAGACTTCTTTAAGTTTTTTTTAAAGGAATACATGCTTTTTTGCCACAACTGAAGAAGAGTAATCATTATCAAGTCTGACAGTACTTATCTCCTATTTTTATACAAGACCTAGCCCAAGCAGATTTTAAAACTGAACCTTTGTCTTTAACTAGTGACCAACCTGACAATCACAGATCTGGGAGAAGTGTTTTTTCTTTGAAGGTGGATTAGGTAAAGATCTATCGGCTCTTTCTATCCCAAAAAGATAGAGCTTTAGGTGGATTTAAAACTTTAGGCAGCCAAGATGTTATCTCCCTCATGTCGCTTAAATACCATAAATTTGACATTGTTCCTTCTTGATCTATTCTCTCTAGGTCAACCAGTTTACAAGAAACGCATTATTTTGTTTAAGCATGGTTTCAATATGGTATTTACATTCTGTTAATCTGCCAGTTATATAATTTTTTTGCTTCTTTTGGTCCTGATATTTTAAGTTTTTACTGTTTGACTTTAATTCAAAATGGATTTGCAGTCTTCTTTATATCAATTTTGGTATCCAGCTCATCTTTTTTTTTAGTAAGTCCTACATATTAAGGATAGACTGCAGCTCTTTTTTAACTGACATTTTTTAAGATGCTGTTTCAAAATGGCTCGATCTGAAGGAAAGAGTTACATTTCCTGTCAAACAATACAGAGGAATTTGTGTATATACTGGATTTTTTTCTGGATAAAGTTCTGTCTAGACTTATTTCCACAGAGTTTGAATTTTATTTCAAACTTTTTAATAAGAAAATGCTGTCAAAATTGAGATATAGGAAGCAGAGCAAAAATTCTGTGCTAGCTGTTCACCATCTTGGCCACACACCCCAATAAGAGTAAACTGAACAACTATGTTTACCTACCTTCTGATCCTTCTGAGATGTTCTTGTTCCCTGTGTAGATTTATACTGGTCTCACACTTGCAAAATCTGTGTGAATCTAGGCAAGCGAGACTGGTTTAAATCCTATCTTATTACATACAAGTACAGTGCTATCACGTTCAGTCTCCAGTTCTTTGAATGGAGCTCCCCACAGTGAGGAGTGCTTATAGTAGGCAGTGGCCACTCCCAATTAAGATGCAGAAAAACAAATGAGCAAAGATTTGTTATGAGATTTTTAATACATAACTTAATCCCCTGCCATGAGGTGCACTGGGATGAAGCTCTGACTACATCCCAGATCAGTATCTGAATAGCATCACAGGGGCCACATTTATTTATTTATTTCAGTTTGATGACCGGGGAAGTCCACTGGGCTCAGGAGCCCATTTTCAGTGGAGGCCCGGGGAGAAAAACTCCACATTACAAAAATACAAAAGATAAAACAAAAGACAAAAGATAAAAATTAACATAATACAAAAGATAATGCAAAATATGAAAGATAAAAATTAACTAGAATTTACTAGACAGAGGCACAGTAAACTAATTCTATTATGTAAGGGGGTCTTCACTGTGTCACTACTAGACAGAGGCACAGTATTCTAAATCTATTCTGTACACTTTTGTACCATTACATGGGGTGGCGAAAGCCACATCACTATGGCTAGGCTTATAAATGCCCCAGGGCAGACAGCCTAGTACTAAACTATGAAACTATGAAACATAAGATTCAAAGGTACAGATACAGAAGTATGCAACAGTCAGTCTAAATGGTATGAATACTAGTAGATTGTGATACAGAGACAATAAGAGGTATGGTGTTTACATAACAAGAGTCATATATTAATATGGATGGTTAAGGTTACATGTTTCACACACTTCTCTTCCAAAAATGGGTTGAATGAGGTAGGAATGAGTTTGACTGGCTGAAGCCAGCTCACTCAACCTTTGGGTGAGACAGGTTGCTGGTCCTGTAGCACAGGCGACTCATAGTAGTGGCTAAATCGGCACTTAATCTCAGTGAGCTCTGCTGCAAGGAACTGGAAGAAAAGTGTGTGAAACATGGAGAGGTATGCAAGCCCCTCCTGCTCCTGACCAAGCAGCAAATAAGAGTCAGCAAGCCACCTGTGGAAGGCATGGGTAGGCCGCTCATCAAGCTAGCCAACAACTCATCACCTGACTCTTGCTGGGGGAAAGGGGAAGTACATTTATGCAAGTTAATTTACCATAGCAGCTGGTATTTGAATGCATCATGAGAAGAATACTGGAGATCTGGCCAGTCTACAAAGCTTCAGGTTGCTTCCTTGCACACCACATATCTGTCCTTAGCATTAGAATATATGCTGGCGCACCAAAAACTGAGCCTTTTTACCCAAAATAGGAAAGCTGAACCCTGAAGCTATAAAAAAGCGATGTAATTTCAGAAGATAAAAGAGAAAAAAGGGGGGAGGGGGTACTTCACCCCACCAGGGAAAAAAGGGATATGGAGGAAGAGTGCTAGTACAGCAACAGTGATCTAGTCAAACATCTAATGCTATGCTAAGTTAACTTGCGCAGTTGTACTATGCTCTTCATTACTTCACTGCTGCAGTACCCATAACTATATGGGATGATTGCAAATGCCCAGGAAGGCCAGAGTATATGAGTCCCTGAAGAATAGCTGTAGCAAAACCTGTTCAAGATGGAATCTATTTCCAGTGCTAGCACTGCTCAAGGAAAATGTGGAATGAGAAACTAGTTGCATCTAGAATAGATGCCAAGTCCACCTCTTCCTAGAAGGTCTCAGAAGTGGTCACAACTTTGGTAGAAGCCTTGACATTCTGGAGGGGGGTACATGCCATGGTTTGATTAACAAAAATGAAAAGCCTGTTATAGACATTAGAAACTGTTTACAAACTGGCTGTTGATTTTTTTACCAGCACAAGAAACAAAAAGTTGGAAAGATGAGATACCTCTCAACTGTACAGATTTTTGCAGAATGTCAAGATTTTTGCCTCATATTTTTGGTCTGTTTCTCAATTCTGGTTTTCTGGCATATTAGTGGCAAATAAAGACTGAAGTTAGAAAATAATGACAGACATTTGAGTTTCAGACTTCATACCATTCAGAAAATTCATGTTAATGCAAAACCTGTTATTCTATCAAATTTCTAAGTTTGTAAGAGCAATATTTAAAAACTGTCCCTATTTTTTGGGTCTTTGTCCCACTTTTACTTATGCCTTTGTCCAGATTTCTTGATCCAAGAGCTTGAGAAGTA
Organism: Protopterus annectens; assembly: GCF_019279795.1. Lineage (NCBI taxonomy): Eukaryota > Metazoa > Chordata > Ceratodontiformes > Protopteridae > Protopterus > Protopterus annectens. Next base: position 568,477,835 of record NC_056734.1, read on the forward strand.
TGACAGATGATCAATAATCTTATGTTCTGCCCAAGTAAAATCTTAACTGTATGTGGGCATCCCCAAGTATTTAGAATTCTGTCCCTTCTGTTTTTTGGTTCAGGGCAGAACAAGGAACACTGATAGTCTGGTTAAGGGTAAATTCAGAAACAATCAAGGGTATAAATGAAAAGATTGTTACAAATCTTGTCCTGTCTTTATAGAAAATCAAAAAAAGGACATGTAGACACCAGGGCCTGTAACGGAGATATCAGTCTAGTAGGAGTCACAGCATTGAGCAAAGCTGTCTTTCAGGTTGGAAATTTTGAATTGGCTGCAGGTACAAAAAGAGACAGATTTAACTTTTTCTTCACAAAATCTAGATCTCAGGAAGGTGCGATTTCTTTTCTAGATGGTCTAAAATGCAGCACCCCTTTCAAACTTTTTTGACTTATAATGAGGAAAAAAGGGAGGATCCAAACGCAGACATGCAGAAATAGGCAAAAGGTGAACCTTCATAGAAGTTACGGCAAGCCTGAACTGAGCAATTTAAAGAGGTAGTAAAAAACCAGAGGAGCCCCTGCTTAGGATAGGTCTTGTTCTGTTACAGCACAATCTATAAAATATTTTCCATTTGGCAAAATATGACTTTCTAGTAGCAGGTTTCAACCTGTTGCATGTCCTCAGAAAAACAGTGCCAAAATGGAAAAGACCTGTTATCCATACACTTAGCTGTAGATTTTGAATATTTTGGGTGCAAGGTATCTCTTGTCCTGTGTGAGCAAGTCCACTGAGGGAGGTCTGACAACTGCCCCTAAGCCAGATGCAGGAGATGGGAGAACCAATGTTGTCCGATACGGGCAAGAAAAAAAAAAACGACTAGTAGTACTGCTGTCCTCTATGATCTTTTAGAAGGACTCACGATGCAGACAGAGTATAAAGGAAATTTCCTATCCAGTGGGATGAGAATATGCATGTTTTCCAAACCTTTTTGTAAGGAGTGTTGGTACAGAATCATTTATTTACTGAGGCAATCTGCTAAAAGACTACTGGGTGCAAATTCCACTTCTGAGGGTGTGTATCCCTGATCTATTCAGAGAGTCCGCTACTGTGTTCTCTTCTGATGGGATCATTGCTGCCTGTAGAGTTAGACTGTACTGAACGGTCAATTCCCAGGCAATCACGGCTGCTCTGCAAAGGATATACGACCTTGTTTTCCCCTTGCTTATTTATATACAACACCACTGTGGTGCTGCATGTCATTAAAAGTGGTCAAGGCATCCATAGTTGATTCAGAGCTTATTACAGCTATCATTTCTTTTGATATTTAGGTGTTTATCTGAATTGAGGCTCCCACATACCCTCGGCCCTCACACTGAGACACTGTCCTCCACGCAAAGTTTGATACGTCTGTGGTGACCAAGGAGGAATGGGGAGAGAGAGAGGAAGACCTGGGATTACTAGGACTTGACTGGACCACAAATTCTTTCTTGACAGAAACAAAAACAGGAATTGGAAAGGTTAGAGGATACAGACGTTGGGCCCAAATGGATGATGAACTGCTTAATTTTCCTCATCTACGGCCTGAATGGAACCATGAAAATGGATAAGATCAAATAATCCAGAATCCTGAAAAAATCTCTTGCTGTTTACATTTTGATGAGACAAGACACAGATTACATGGTAAGAAAGCATTTAAAGCATTTTTTTTTATCAGTTTGCAGGCAAATATTAGGCTAGCTGCCCTTGCAGGTCATTTTAAGATTAGCCAATCTTCTTTTTTGTGGTCGAATTAACCTAATCTTACACATCCTATGGTCGATAATTCAATATTAACCCCCAATAAGAAAAACTGGGATCACACCATGGATACTTTGAAGGGACCAATGTGTGGGATAAAGCTTTTATGAGCTGCCTCGGTCCATTAGCAGTGCAGGGGGCAGTCCTGGAATAACATTTTCTGCTTCCCATCCATAGATCCAAGTTGCACTTGAATATGAAAAGAGATAAACTTTGGTTTGGGGAAAGAAAGGCTATCATTACAGAAAATAGATTATTTTAATGAGGAAGATATCAAGGAAGACTTTCAGATTTAATCTGAAGTGTGGATTGGAGAATAGATGAATTTTAAAAGTAAGACATGACAGAGTGCCTCATTTCAGCATTGTCCACCCAACGCAAACATCCAGGAAGAGGTAAATGCAAATGTCTTGAAGCCTGTAAAATGCTATGACTGGGACAAGGTACTTAGTGAAGACTCTTGGGGTGGTGGTGGAGAGGCCAAACAGCAACACTGCCTGTGATGCATTCTATATAGGAAAGATGAACCGTACTCTTAGAGACAGGATTTTAGAGCATGTTTATCATATTCAAAGGAAGAGAGACACCAATGCTCTGGCAAGACATGTCAGAGCAACACGTACTGAGCAATCATTTAAGCTCTGTTTTACAGCTCGTTAGTCTGAATAACAGGAGTGGTGATATTAGAAATGTGACTGAGCAAGAACAGAAGTTAATTCTGAAGCTTAAATTTTACTGTCAACCAGGCTTAAATGATGACACGAGTCATCAATCCTTTTCTTAAGAGTCACCCACTGAAGCACTGAGTGGGTGTTACTCTTTAAAGGCTTGTTTTTTTAAGCTTGCTTACTGGTTGAATTTTTTTTCTGTGTTCGATGACATCACTGCTAATTAAGTCTTTTCTGTTGTCTAATTGGTTTTACTGACTACTTAAACTCTTTGTTTTAACATGCTTGTATGGTCTGAAGAAGGAATCTTGTTCCGAAAGAGCTTACCTTGTTTTTTAAATGGTGTTTTTATTAAACTGTTGGATTCTCAGCTGTGGTTGGAGTCATCCTTTGTTTCTCTACTTACCAGAAATACCCTCGAATAACAGTAGACAGAAAAGGGTTTGTAAAGTCAGGATTTTGAATTTTCAGACAAGGAGAAATGTATTAAGTTTTGAAAGATCTAAAACAGATCTTAAAGTACCTTATTTTCTGAGAACCAGAAACCGTCTCGAGAAAAAAGTTATGTCTTACCATAATGTTCCATCTGAGTTGTTGATCTTCTTCCATTCATCACGGATTGGTACGGTTCCGAACCCTCGGAAAGTACAGTTTTGTACCTACCATAAATGTAGATGTTCGAGTGCTGATACAGCTGCAGTCATAACAGATGGGTTCTCCTGCCGTCAGGCGGGTCCTCCGTCGGCCGAATTCCAAAGTCTAGGTCCGGCGTCGGTTGTAGTCGCTTCTTCCCTGACGTCAGAGCGCCAGGGGTATAAAAGAACCAGCCAACGCCATTTTCTTCAGTTTTTCTTGCCCCAGATGTCAGGTGCCCCCAGAAGGAAGGCAATACATAAATTTGTGTAATAAAGCAATGCAATATAATCAAAATACAGTAGTTGCAAGCAAATACACCATAAAAGAATACCCCAATCAGGTAGTATGAGGAGGTGTTAGCCAAAAGGCCTGTCCCAAGAGGGGAAGGAGGGAGGGAAACCCGGACTGCAGCTGTATTAGCAGTCAAACATCTACATTTATGGTAGGTACAAAACTGTACTATGTTCATCGTGCATACAGCTGCAGTCATAACAGATGGGTAGAATCCTAAAGCTAAGAAAGGGGTGGTAGGCACTAGGTGGAACTAGGAGGAGCCAGAATGCCCTGCAAGACTGCAGTGGCAAAGCCTGCTCTAGTTTTGGAGTATAATGGTACGTGGTAGTGCTTGGAGAAGGTATGCACAGAACTCCAAGTGGCTGCTTCCAAAATATCCTTGGTAGGAACTCCTCTGAGGAAAGCTGCAGAGGTAGCTGTGGCTCTTGTGGAGTGAGGTCTGATGCCTGCAGGTACAGTTTTACCATGAAAAGAGTAACAAAAGCGTATGCAGTGGGCTATCCATTTTGAGATTGTCTGTTTGGATGTCCAAGGAATGTAGTAGTCTCTCCCCTTTGTTTTGAGGATTAGGGTAAAAGGTAGATAAGTGTATAGCCTGATTCAAAGCTACCCTGGATACCACCTTTGGCATAAAGGACGGGTTGGTTTGCAAGGAAACTCTGTCCTGATGGAAGATGATAAAGGGCTGCACAGCCATGAGGGCTTGTAGTTCCGATACCCTACGAGCTGAGGTGACAGCCAGAAGGAAAGCTGTTTTCCAGGACAAATATTGCAAATCTGTTGAGGCAGCTGGCTCAAAAGGAGGCAAGGTCAGCTTTTCTAGGATGAAATTGAGGTCCCAAGCAGGTATTGGTTGTTTCCTTGGGGGTTTTATATTCTTTGCCCCTCTGAGGAACTGTCTTAAGAGGGGGTGAGAGAATAAAGGTGGATCAGTGTTGTATTCTGCAGAAATGGCTGAGGCATGGATTTTGATGGAAGAGAATGAAAGCCCACTGCTTAGCAGCTCAGCTAGATACTGTAATATTTGAGGAAAATTCAGTTTTCCAGGATTCTGGCCCTTTTTCTCATTCCAGGCACAAAACCGTTTCCATTTTGTGGAGTAAGCTTTTCTAGTAGACGGCCTTCTGGCCTCCAAAATGACATCCTGCACCTCCTTGGAGAGTAGGGTCTGTTGTGATGTTAAGGAATCTTCCATGCGGCCAGATTGAGTGTTTTCAGCTGACTGTGAAGAGTTTTGAAGCTGTGCTGAGTCAGAAGAAGAGGCATTAGAGGTAGGGTCCATGGAGGCGAATGCGTCAGGCTCCTCAGGAGTGGGTACCAGTGCTGTCTTGGCCAATCTGGAGCAATGAGAATCATCTTTGGTCTGTCTGCTCTGGTTTTTAATAGAACTTTGGGCAGCAGAGGAAGAGGTGGAAAGGCATAAACTGTCATTGTTGTCCAACTGAAAGAGAGAGCGTCCACTCTCCAGGCCTGTGGATGGAAAGTCCTTGAGCAGAATTTTGTCAATTGGTGATTTTTGTGGGAGGCACAGAGATCTATGTCTGGCCTTCCCCATGTTTGAATTATCTCTGTAAAAACTTGAGGATGCAACTTCCATTCATGTGGGTCTGTCATATTTCTGCTTAGGTTGTCTGCCAACGTGTTTTCCTTGCCTGGCAAGTCCTGTGCTTGAAGTTCGATTTGTAATTCCAGGGCCATGTTCCAAAGTGACATGGCCAGCCTGCATAGGGGGTATGAATGGGTTCCTCCCTGTTTGTTTATGTACCACATTACTGTGGTGTTGTCTGTCCTTATCAATAGTTGACCTGGATGCAGAAGGTCTTTGAAAGCTATAATAGCATTTATTACTGCTAGCATTTCCTTTTGATTGATGTGAAGGTGCTTTTCTTTTTGGGACCATTTGCCCTGAATGCACCGATCTGTCATGTGCACCCCCCAGGCGTAGTCCGAAGAGTCTGTTGTGATGACTTGATTTGCTTGAGGCTTGCAGAATGGGAGACCTGTGTTTGTTTGACATGCTTGAGCCCACCACAGAAATTCCTTTTGAAGACATGGAATTAGTGGTATTATTGTTTCCAAACTGTGGCTGTGTTGAGACCATAGGTTTTTCAGGTACCACTGAAGTTTCCTCATATGCAGCTTTGCACATGGGATTAGTAGGATGCAAGATGCCATGAATCCCAGAGCCTGCAGGATTTTCCTTGCAGTCAGCCTGGTGAAATTTGCTAGTTTTCAGAAGTATTAAGTTACTTCCCCCTGCTTCTCTGGCGTGAGGTAGGCCATCTGGGTGTTTGTGTCCAAGTTGGTACCCAGGAAAATTATTCTCTGAGAGGGTATTAGCCTTGATTTCTATTTGTTGACTGTGTATCCCAGAGAATTCAATAACATTATTACAAAAGCCAGATGTTTCAGAAGTATGTGCTTGCTGTCCGCTTGGATCAGGCAGTCGTCCAAATATGGGTATATTTGTATCCCTTGAAGTCTGCAGTAGGCAATTACTGATGCCAGGCATTTCGTGAATACTCTGGGTGCAGTAGATAAGCCAAAGGGCAACGCAGAGAATTGATAATGGGTTGAACCTGCAAGAAATCTGAGGTATCTTCTGCAATTTTGTCTGATTGGGACATACAGGTATGCCTCCTTGAGGTCCAATGTTACCAGCCAAGACTCCTTGCCCAGCATGGGAAGAAGCTGCTGTAATGTGAGCATCTTGAATTTTGATGCAGTAAAAATGTGTTTAGGATGGATAGGTCCGAAATAGGTCTCCAATCTTTTCCCTTCCTTGGTACCAGGAATACTCTGGAATAAAAACCTTGACCTTGTTCGTGAGTAGGTACCTCTTGAATAGCTTTCATGTCCATGAGATCTGAAATTTGTCTTTGTGCCTCTGCCCTTTGATTGTGTGGCAGGTTTGGCATGCCTCTCATTTTTGGAAGGGTGTGAAAATGGAATCTGTAGCCTCTGTTTATAATGTCCAGGATCCATTTGTCTTTTGTGACAATATGCCAATTTTTTGAAAATAATGCCAGTTTTCCGCCTAAGGGTGCTGCCATTTGAGCCTTGCTTGGCATGCAAAGGGGAAAGTCATTGGGCTTGCTTTCTGAATGGCTGCGAACTATCCTCTCCTCCTCTTTGTGTAGGAGCTTGCCATTGTCTGCCCCTAAACGATCCTTGAGATTGCCCTCTGCCCCTCGGGTGCCTGTATCTACCTCTTTGGGGTCTGTCCATGGCTGGAAAGGACCAATTTTTGGAAGGCCAATTTCTACTGAAACGTGGAGGTTGTACCTGTAGAAAATCTTTCACTGTTTGCATTGATTTAGCCTTTTCCTCCATTTTCTTTAATACCTCCTCAGCTTTAACACCAAATAATACATCCTTTTGAAGAGGGGCATCTAGTAATTTAGCTTTGACATGATCTGGTAAGGTTTGCTCCTTGAGCCAGGCATGTCTACGTATGACTGATCCTGTAACAGCAGCTCTACATGAGGCCTCTAGAGCATCAAAAAGTACAGTTTTGTACCTACCATAAATGTAGATGTTCGAAGATCCACATTGCTGCAGTCCTTACACTTGGGGTAGTCCGCTGTCCTCGGTCGGCCCGAATATCAAAGTATAAGGCTGACGTCGGTCAAGGCGCATTTGACTGACATCAGGACGTCAGGGTACAAATGCGCATGACCGACGTCATATCCTCAGTCTTTTCTTGCCCCAGATGTCAGAAGACCCTAAAAATAAAGGTCAAAACCAAAAGACAGCAAACAAACAACCAACCATCCTAGCACTAAAAATATGTACAATATATACAATATACCTCATATTGACAACCCAACCCACACAACCGCCTCTAACTACAGAGGGGAAGGAGGGAGGGTAAATTGGACTGCAGCAATGTGGATCTTCGAACATCTACATTTATGGTAGGTACAAAACTGTACTATGTTCTTCATCTCACATTACTGCAGTCCTTACACTTGGGTAGAATCCCAAAGCAGAGGTAAGGGAGGATGGCCAAACTATAAGGAAGCAGGAGCTGCCAAAATGCCCTGCAAAACAGCAGTGGCAAAACCAGCCCTGGATTTAGAGTAAAGTGGTAGGTGATCATGCCTAGAGAAAGTATGCACTGAACTCCAAGTAGCTGCCTCCAAAATATCCTTAGTTTCCACCCCCCTCAAAAAAGCTGTCGAAGTGGCAGTAGCCCTAGTGGAATGAGGCCTAATCCCAGCTGGAATCTCCTTGCCATGATGGGAATAACAGAAAGCAATGCAAAACCCAATCCACTTAGAAATAGTTTGTTTTGACACAGGCTTGCCCTGAGAACTCAAAGCAAAAGAAACAAATAACTGCTGAGACTGCCTGAACCCTTTAGTTCTGTCCAAATAATATCGCAACTGCCTGTGTACATCTAAAGTGTGCAAAATCTTTTCCCCTTTACTTTGGGGATTTGCATAAAAAGTAGGCAAATGAATAGTTTGGTTTAAAGCCACACTAGAAACCACTTTAGGCATAAAGGAAGGATTAGTACGTAAAGATACCCTATCCTTATGGAAAATTAAGAAAGGCTCAACGCCATAAGGGCCTGCAACTCTGTAACCCTTCTTGCAGAGCTAATAGCCAACAAAAAAGCAGTCTTCCATGATAAAACCTTTAATTCAGTAGTAGCCATGAGGCTCAAAAGGTTGTAGAGTGAGTTTCTCCAACACAAAATTGAGATCCCAAGCAGGAGTAGGAGCTCTTCGTGGGGTCTTATATTCTTTGCCCTCTAAGAAATTGCTTGAACAAAGGATGAGAAAACAATGGTGGGTCACAATCATAGTGAGCGAAATTGCTGCAGCATGAACCTTAATAGAAGAGAAGGACAAACCTTTGTCCAGTAACTCAGTAAGATATTGAAGAGCCACACTTAAATTAGGCTCAGAAACATCAAAATCCTTTGCTGCACTCCAAAATAAAAATCTCTTCCATTTATCTGTGTACACTTTCCTTGTACTAGGCCTTCTAGCTTCCAAAATAACATTCAAAACTTGCTGTGGAAGTGGAGGCCCACTATGGTTCAAAACAGAATATGCCAGGCTGTTAGGTGCAGAGAGTGAAGCTTGACATTGAGCAAATGACTGTCCTCCTGAGACAACAGGTGTGGAATTGAAGGCAAAGGCCATGGAGGCTTCCGTGCCAGGCTTCTCAGTAATGGGTACCAATGCTGTCGAGGCCAATCTGGAGCTATCAAAATCATCCTTGGCTTGTCTTGTCTGGCCTTTAGTAGTACCTTTGGGAGGAGAGGCAGAGGCGGAAAGGCATACACATGAAGATTGCTCCAACTGAAGGAAAGAGCATCCACTTTCCAAGCTGTGGGATGAAACCTTTTTGCGCAAAACTTTGGCAGCTGGTGGTTTAGTGGAGAAGCGAACAGATCTATGTCTGGAGTTCCCCATGACACTGTCAATTTCTGAAATACATGAGGATCCAATTTCCACTCGTGGGGATCCATAATTCGTCTGCTCAACACATCTGCTAAGGAGTTCTGTGCTCCCGGCAGAAACCTTGCCTGAAGATTGAGCTGTAAACTGAGAGCAGTCTCCCACAAAATCATTGCTTGCCTGCATAGAGGATAAGAATGTGTTCCCCTTTGCTTGTTGATGTACCACATGACAGTTGTGTTGTCCGTTAGAATCAACACCTGCCCTGGAAGAAGTAAATCCTTGAAAGCTATTAATGCAAACTGGACTGCTAACATCTCCTTCAAGTTGATATGTAGATGTTGTAGTCTGGCAGGCCACTTGTCTTGTATCCACTTTCCATTTAGATGAGCTCCCCAAGCTTTGTCTGAGGCATCTGTCGTTAAAATCTGACTCGCCTCTGGCCGGGCCACAGAGAGTCCCTTGTTTAGGTGACATTCCTGAGCCCACCACAAAAATTCCTTTTGAATGCAAGGTATTATTTGAATGACAGTGTCCAGATCCTGGCAGTGCTATGTCCATACATTTTTGAGATACCATTGTAGCTTCCTCATATGCAGTTTGGCATTGGGAAGCACCAGAATACAAGATGCCATGAACCCTAAGGCTTGAAGGACTGTCCTTGCAGTCAGCCCGGACTGATGAGATAGTTGATGGAAGTAAAGGGAAAGATTATTTTGTTTGTCCGGGGTCAAAAAGGCCATCTGGGATGCTGTATTCAGTCTCACACCCAGAAAGCACATGTCCTGAGAGGGTACTAGACTGGACTTTATTTCGTTCACAGAATACCCCAGGCATCTTAGCACTGCTATCACATATTCCAAATGATGAAGAAGCTCGTCCCTTCCTTGAGCCAGAATCAGGCAATCGTCCAAATAAGGATAGATCTGTATTCCTTTTAGCCTGAAGAAAGCTATCACTGGAGCCAGAACTTTCGTGAACACTCTGGGCGCAGTAGATAAGCCAAAGGGCAATGCAGAGAACTGATAGTGAGAAGTCCCAGCTCGAAAACGCAGATACTTCCTGCAACTTAGTCTGATAGGAACATGAAGGTAAGCCTCCTTGAGATCCAAAGTTACCATCCAATGATCTTTGCCCAGCAGAGGTAAAAGCTGCTGTAACGTCAACATTTTGAACTTGGGAATGTCCAGATAAGTGTTGAGGATAGATAAATCCAAAATTGGTCTCCACGCGTTCCCCTTCTTTGGTACTAGGAACAGGCGAGAATAAAATCCTAGGCCCACTTCTGGCATAGGGACCGGCTGTATGGCCCCTATTTGGAGTAACAGAGAAATTTGCTTGTGAGCCTCTATTCTTTGTTGAGGAGGAACGTCTGGCATGCCTTTGAAAGGAGGCAAGGCATGGAAATAAAACCTGTAACCGTGGTGTATGATATCCAATACCCATCTGTCTTGGGTAATTAAACTCCAATTTTCTTTGAAAAGTGCCAACCTTCCTCCCAAAGGTGCTGCCAGGCGAGAAGGCTCTGGCAGCTGAAAAGGTAGGTCATTGGGTCTGTTTACGAAAGGACTGACCCCTGCCCTCACCCGAAGACTGTGCAGGAGAACTCCCTGTTCTAGGCCTGAAAGAGCCCTGAGCTCTGCCCCTACCACGTCTAGATCTACCCCTAGACTGGGAATCATAAGAAGGATACATCCACCCCTTAGTAGGCCAATTTCTACTAAACTTTGGAGGCTGAACCTGCAAAAAATCTTTAACAGTCTGCATAGACTTAGCCTTGTCTTCAATTTTCTTTAAAACTGCCTCAACAGGAGAACCAAACAACACATCAGATTGTAAAGGAGCATCTAAAATCCTTGTTTTAACATGGTCAGATAAATTTTGATCCCTCAGCCAGGCGTGCCTGCGAAGAACTGACCCAGTGGCAGCCACCCTAGACGAGGCCTGTACAGCATCAAAACCACATTGCAAAGAATGCTTACCCACCTGTTCAGAAACATGTACTAAATCTTGCAACTCTTTACAATCAATACCTTCCGCCAGAGCATCAACCTTAGACTTCAATTGTGAAAGGAGATAGTTTTGGTATTTCAACATGTGAAACTGGCAATTCAAAGCCCTCATAGCTAGAGTGGAAGAAGTATAAACTTTCTTTCCCCATCTATCCAAGGCCCTGGCCTCTTTATCTGCAGGAACCGGATTCTTGACAACAGAAGCCTCAACACCTTTAGGGCCCTGGCTAACAGTTTCTGGGTCTGCCCTAGGACTCTTAAAAAGCTACTTATGAGCTTCAGGCACCCTGTAATACCTATCCGGTTTAACAGGAGCAGGAGGCAAAGAATCAGGATTAAGAGAAGCCTCTGTAAAAACATCTTCCACTACATCCAAAACAGGAGGTATAGCCAAAGGCCTATGCTGGGGTAAAAACAAAAATTCCCTAAGCCTTTTCCTGGAATCAGAGAAGTCCTGACCTTCCCACTTAAAATGCTCCCTCATGGAATGAAGAGTTTCTGAAAGAAAAATCCTCAGGAGGAGAAGCAGAAGGAGTAGAATCATCCACATCAGAATCAGAATAAGGAGAGTACTCATGCAAGTCTTCAGCCGAAGACTCTGAAACATCCGAAGCCTGCTCAAAACTCCCTAGCTCAGGCTCCACCCTAGGTCTCTTATCAGGAGGGGGCAAAGAACCCCTAATCAAAGTAATCAAATCTTCTGCCATTTTAAGCATATGCTTCTTGGGCACAGTTCCTGAAGAACTAGGGGTGACACCAACTGAAGCTAAACCTGGCCTGCCTCTGGGAGAAGCCTTGGAAACAGAAGGAGAGGGCCTAACCACCCTAGGCAGGGAGGGGAGTATAGTAACCTGAGAAGCCCCATCAGCCTGACCTGCCTCCTGAGAGGCCAAATCCTGCAATTACAAAGTCTCTCCCTGGGATCCCAAAGAAACCTCCGGTGGAACCACCGGCTCCACCGACACCTCTAAAGAACCGGCGTCCGCACGGACGGTTCTTCTAGCCTAGGCTTAACTGCTTTGTCCTTGCGCTTCTTGAAGAAGCGGCGTCGGAGCATCCGGCGGCATTTTATAATTGCACCGCTTCCCGAAGACTAACCTGGCACAATCTAATCTTCTCTTTATAGTGCGCTTATTGAATTTAGCACAAGAGCGACACCCAACAACGTCGTGCTCAGGCCCTAAACAAGGAATACACAAAGTATGATAGTCTCTATGCGGTATCTGTTTCCCACAAGAAATACAATTATTCACTTTTTCTGACATCCGGTAAACCACTGAGGCAAGAAAAAACTAAAATATTCCCCAACGGGGTACTTAGCCAACTTTGACTCTGTCTGAAACTCCGAAATCGAACAATTTCAGAACGCCAACCGGCACTTGCAACGCTGCTTCTGCATCGGACCATGCGGCAAAAAAGACAGAGGATATGACGTCGGTCATGCGCATTTGTACCCTGACGTCCTGATGTCAGTCAAATGCGCCTTGACCGACGTCAGCCTTATACTTTGATATTCGGGCCGACCGAGGACAGCAGACTACCCCAAGTGTAAGGACTGCAGCAATGTGAGATGAAGAACATCCACATTGCAAGGTATGTTTACCCACTTGCTCTGCACTATGCATCAAATCCTGCAACTCCAAGTCTGGTTGTTCAGGTTGTGACATTTTGCTTCTCAACTGTGATAACAGAAACTGTTGGTACTTAAGCATATGAAACTGGCAGTTTAATGCCCTCATGGTTAAGGTGGCCAAGGTGTATACCTTTTTTCCCCATCTTTCTAAGGATCTTGAATCTCTCTCGGAAGGTAATGGTTTTTTAGCAGTGGAGGCCTTAATTCCCTTGGGGCCCTGTGAGATAGTTTCTGGGTCAGCCGCATGGCTCTTGTATAAACATTGGTGTGAGTCAGGAACCCGGTAGTACCTGTCTGGCTTGACTGGGGCTGGAGGTAAAGAATCCGGGTTAAGGCAGGCCTCAGAGTATACATCATCTAGTATGCCTAAGACAGGAGGTATAGCCAGAGGCCTGTGCTGAGGTAGCAAGAGAAAATCCCTAAGCCTTTTCTTGGAATCTGAGTACTCTTGGCCTTCCCAGTGGAAGTGTTCCCTGAAGGTATGCAAGGTTTCCCCAAATGAGTAATCCTCTGGGGGGGAGACAGAGGGAATGGACTCCTCAGCATCAGAATCTTCAAAAGGGGAGTAAGAATGTTCCTGTTCATCAGAGTGCTCAGAAATAATGGAGGCCTGGTCAGAGGAGGGGGATTCTTCCTCCACTCTGGGCCTTTTGTCCAGGGGGGGTTGAGAACCCCTGATAAGAGTAATCAAATCCTCAGCCATTTTAAGCATCTGTTTTTTAGGCATGGGGCCTGGAGAAGGGCCCTGTGGAGCTTGTCCCTTAGAATGCATGGCTGCTTTAGACTTAGTGAAAGCCTTGATAGAAAAAGAAGAGGAAGGTCTGAAGACACCTTGAGAGGAGGCAGACCTGTCTACATTTTGAGATTCACCACCAAGAGTGGCTTCGGTATCTGTAGTCGGAGTGTGGGCCGAGGAGCCTGCGACCTCGGGCACAGAAGACACCGCCAATGAAGTGTCGTTGGTAGGCAGGGGCTGCGTAGGCGCCTCGCTGAGAACCGGACCACCTGTAGTCGGCTTTGGCGTGGTGTCGGTAGAGGCCGCGGACCTCGTGGGCCGGTCCTTATCTTTGCGTTTTTTAGACAAAACTGGAGTCTGAGTATCCGACGACTTAATATAGTTAATTTTTTTGCCAAAATAGTGCTGGGCGAACTCCGCCCGACGCTTAATGGTGCGTTTGTTGAATGTAGCACAAAAACGACAGACCGAGACGTCGTGGTCTGGGCCTAAGCAAGGAATGCAGAGGGAATGAAAATCCTTATGCGGTATTTGCTTCCCACAAGAAATACAATTATTAACTTTGTCTGACATCGGTCTGAGTCAAGAAAAGTTTCCCCAACGGGGTGCTTAGCTTTAAAGAAGACTTCGGTTGCAAAATTTTCGTAATTTCAGGAGCTGGCCGACCGGCACTTGCGAACTGCTTCTGCTTCGGGCACCGCGTGGCAAGAAAGACTGAAGAAAATGGCATTGGCTGGTTCTTTTATACCCCTGGCGCTCTGACGTCAGGGAAGAAGCGACGACAACCGACGCCGGTCCTAGACTTTGGAATTCGGCCGACCGAGGACCCGCCTGATGGCAGGAGAACCCATCTGTTATGACTGCAGCTGTATGCATGATGAACATCAGAGTCGGCCAAATACCAAGCTAGCGTACACCAAACTCTCGTGCCACGCTACTACCCACAATGCCCTTCATCCCATACCTCAGATCGAGTTTGCAGAACATATAGTAGAAACATATGTAAGAAACAGAAACAAAGGCAGAGGCCATCTCTGCGCAAATACCCTAACACACCAAAACGACCCGAAGATCCGCCAGGAGCCTTTGGCGGGGGAAGGTGGGAGGTTGTGATGAATGGAAGATCAACAACTCAGATGGAACGTTATGATAAGACATAACTTCTTTATCTGAAGTTGTTAATCTTCTTCCATTCCTCACTGATGGGACCGAGTCCCTAGCTACTAAAGAATCTGGGTGGCCCTCATGGAAGAACATTTCGGAGAACCATAGAGCCAAAGGCAGCTCTTCCCCTGCAGATCAGATCCAATTTGCAATGCTTGATAAAGGTATGGGATTTTAGCCCAGGTGGCAGCTGCACAAATATCATCCATGGAAGCCCTAGCATGAAAGGTGACAGAAGCGGCCACAGCTCTAGTGGAATGAGGTTTAATGCAGCCAGGAGCTGATTCCTCCTCCAGAGAATAAACAAAGGAGATGCAATCCCCAAGCCATTTAGACAAGGTAACCTTAGACACTGCGATCCCTTTCTAGAGCCCGCAAAGGCAAAAAAAGCTGATCCGACTTTCGAAATTACTTTGTCCTGTCCAAATAAAAACGCAACTGTCTGTGGACATCCAAGGAATGGATACAGTATTCCCCTTTGTTGGTATAATTAGGGAAAAACACGGGCAACTCAATGGACTGATTAACAGAGAATTCCGAAACCACCTTGGGTAAGAAAGTGGGATTGGTGCGAAATGATACTCTGTCCTTATGGAAGATCAAATAAGGATTCAATGCATAATGCTTGCAGCTCTGATACACTTCTGGCTGAAGTAACCGCCACCAGAAACAAAGTCTTCCAAGACAGAAACTTCACATCACAGGTTGCAGTTGGCTCAAAGGGAGGTAGAGTCAAAGTTTGAAGCACTCTAAACAGAATCCATGACTCCACTGGTTACCTAATGGGAGGTCTAAAATGAAAAATCCCCTTCAAGAAGGTCTTACACAGACGAGAAGAAATAACATGAATTCCATCTGAACCAACACGGAAATTGGAGATGGCAGCTAGATGCACCCGAATCGTGGATGCAGAAGCCCAGTTAAGGAAAAGCTCGATCAGGTATTGAAAAACCGTAGCTACTGGAACAGAAACAGGATTCAGAGACGGCTCTTGTGCCCACAAGGAAAAACGTTTCCACTTGTCTTTATAAAGTTTTCTGGTAGAAGGTTTGCGGGAGGCCAAAATAATATTCCGTACCGGAGAAGAAAGTGATTCAACCCTGGCTAGTAACAGAAGTGGAGCAACCAAGCTGCCAGTTTGAGCGTGGCCAGATTTGCAGAAAAAGATATCCAATGCTTTGTATAAGCACCAGTTGACACATTCATCTGCAACATTTTTGTTTACCATTATTGATGTAATTCAGGGTGATCGCAGAAACAAAGCTGGTTGGCATGACATTCTAAATTGTAAAGAAAAGAAGTGGATTATTAAGTTGGGTGGGCTTTTCTCCCCAGGGCTTAATGAATATTTATAATTATTCCACCAATGATATCCTTTGTCTGTATATTTAAACAGCTTGTAAATACTATTAGTCTTGAATACACTGATGAAGGCTGTGTAATTTACCAGCCGAAACTGGTATGTTTGTATTTGCTGTGATGCCTTAATCTCAATATATAAATACCTTTTCATCACAATTTGCTGGCTCCAACTTTTGTTTTTGGTTGTATTACACTTTTTGGGGGCCGTGCATTACCCACGCGCAGGAGGAGGTTTTCTGCAGATTTGGAGACGACAACCCTTGGGGGTGAGAAATGAGATCCTGACGGAAGTCTAGAATCCAAGGAGGTCGGAGCAGGTGTGGCTGAAGGAAGGGGAACCAAATCTAACAAGGCCAGAACGGAGCAATGAGAATCATTCTGCTTCTCAACAGAGTAGCTTTCCTTAAGACCAAGGGTATCAAGGGGATAGGAGGATAAGCATACAGAAGACCTGTGGGCCAATCGAGAGTCGGAGCATCTCTCAGGGACTCCCCCCTGAGGAAAGAGGGCAAAGTAGCTGCTGCACTTCACATTGGAGGGGGAGGCAAACAGATCGCAGCAAGGCCGGCTGAAAACTTCCTCCGCCACTCTCGGGTTGAGAGACCACTCATGAGGAAGCAGGATACATCTGCTCAGCCTGTCCGCAATCAAGTTGGAACTCCCCGGGATGTGTGTAGCAATCAGGAAATGGTTGGAAGCTATCGCCCGATGCCAAATTCTCATAGCTTCGCGGCAAAGGGGGTAAGATCTGGTCCCTCCCTGCTTGTTGATGTACCAGACCACAGACATGTTGTCGGACTGGATATCAATCGGTCCGAGAGGATTAAGATGGTGGAGAGCTTGTAACACAGCTCTGAGCTCTAGAACGTTGATGTGTAAGTAGACTTCTAGAGGAGACCATCTGCCTTGAACAGATTTTCCCTGAAAATGCCCCCCCACCCACCCTATCAGGGAAGCGTCTGTAGTCACCGTGGCGCTGGGCTGAAGAGGTAGAAAGGGACACCAAAGACTTTCATCCATTCCCATCCACCAGAGGAGATGGTGTTTGCAGAGATCGGTGATGAGGATTAGTGCATTCAAGGGAAGATGATTGTGTATCCATCGAGTTTGAAGAAGCCACTGTAACAGGCGCATATGAAGCCTGGCCAACAGAACAATGGGAATGGCTGCAGTCATGGAACCCAGAGCCTGCAGAACTTCCCTTGCAGACACTTTCCTGCCGTCAAGTATCACTTGCACTTGTGTTCTCAGTCTTAAGAGCCTGTGATGAGGAAGAGATATTGGGCCGAGCTGAGTGTTGAACATAGCCCCTATGAATTCCAGTTATTGTGAGGGCTGAAGGTTTGATTTTTCCCAGTTGACAGTAATACCCAGAGACTCCGCCAGAGACCGAGTGAGGCGAAGGGCCCTGGTCAGCAGACGCTCGGTGGGGGCGGAGAGAAGCCAATCGTCCGGATAAGGAAACACCTGGAATCCGTGAAGTCTCAAGTGAGCTGTCACCACTGCCAGACATTTTGTGAACACTGAGGGCCGTCGAGAGACCGAAAGGCAGGGCTCTGAATTGAAAATGATTGGCTCCCAACAGGAAGCGCAAAAATCTCCTGAAGCATTTGTCCATTTTGATGTGGTAATATGCATCCCGGAGATCTAGAGAGCACATCCACACATCCTCCCCCGAAGGCATAGAAGGATGGATTGAATAGTGACCATGCGGAACTTGGTCTGTATAACAGACTCGTTCAAACGACTGAGATCCAAGATGGGCCTCCAGTCCCCAGTCTTTTTTGGCACCAAAGAGTCTGGACTATAACCCTAATCCGCAATGATCTGGGGGGACCTTTTGGATGACTCACTTTGGAAGAAGCTTCTTGATTTCGGAAGTTGCCTCCTCCCTTTGACTGGGTGGTACATCGGGAAGGGAGAATTGAGGTCTTGGAAAGGATTTGAGGGGAATGTAACAGCCTCTGCTGATAATTCTCTGCACCCATAGATCTTCGGTAATAGAGGACCAGGCTGCTTGGTGCAGAGAGAAAAGCGCCCCGACTGCTTCCAGAGGAAAGCAATTGGGCACCACTTCAGGAGCACTGATAGGGCCTACCGGAGAAAGAATCTCTGCAGCCCTGATTCCGGTAACCCCCTCTGCCCCTAAAGGGGAGTCTTCCACTGTCAGACCCTCCTCGGCCTCTGGAAGAATCCTCACCATGTGCGTCACGAAAGAAACCTTGGGACTTCTTGTGCCACAACTTTCCACTCCTCTGGTTCCTGGAGAAGGAACGCTAAGGTTTGGAGAAGCGCAGGCCCATGGCAGACAAGGTCTTTCCATCCTGCTCGCACCTGGCCAAAGTATCCTTGACCTTAGAACCAAAGAGCACGGAGGGCTCAATGGGGGGCATTCAAAAAGGAAGACTTGAAGGAATCCAGTAGGTCAGAAATGCGCATCCAGGCATGACGAACAACCATGCCAGCACCTGCTGCTCTAGCTGCTCCTTCGGTTGCGTGGGAGAGCAACCTCATGGAGGAATTTGAAATCACTTCAAGAGTGGCAAGTTGGGAAACCACTTTGTCACGTGCTCCATCCAACACTTGACCCGCGTGGCTACCAGAGAGTTCTAAAATAAGGTCTCTCTGGAGTCTCGTAAAGTGTGCCAAGAAATTCAGCGAACGCATGGCAAAGGTTGCTGCAGCAAAAACTCGCTTCCCTAACATGTCCACCGCCCGGGACTCCCCATTGGGCAGATGAACAGCAGGACTCTCTTCTGCCAAGTCCTTCTTTGTGGCCGCCACCACCACAGCGTCTACTGGCAAGCCTTTCGACCAATGGGGTTGATCCTCTGGAGGAGAAAGTACTTTGTATTATCTCCTGGGGATAGCTTCTACTGAATCCGGACTCTTCCACACTCGGTGCATGATGAATTTGACCAACTCATCTGCAGGAGGGGTCACCCAGGATGTAGTGGGCCGGGAACGGAAAGCTTCTAAGAATACGGATACCTCCGGGGGAACGGGTGGAAGATTTCCAGTCACCCCGCTGACTCAAAATCTCTCCAAGAGGTCCCCAAAGGGAACATAGGTGGTGATCTACACTCACTACTAGGTACCCCTCACTACTAGGTAACCCAAGCTGCACACCACCACCATTTCATCTTAAACCCATACCTACTTCCTATATTCGATATCTACTTCAGAAACTCAAACCTTCCACCCCCTCAGCAGACAAATTGCCAGCTGAATATCTTCAGTTAAGTGCTAATGCTATTGCTTACCCTATCTCTATTCTAATAAACAGAACCATAAGAGAAAGTACTATATCTTCACTCTGGAAAATCTCCCACATCATCCCTCTCTTCAAAGGTGGCGAATCATTCGAGTATTCTAACTACCGCCCCATAGCACTACTATCTCCTATTGCAAAAATAATGGAGAAATGTATTCACAAACAGTTACTTAATCACCTCCTATCTAATAATCTCCTCGCAAACTGCCAACATGGCTTTCGTCCCTCCCATAGCACCACCTCAGCCTTAGTATCCTTTATCGACTCCATTAATAAAAACCGCAATAACAATCTTCTTACATCAGCATTTTTTGTAGACCTGTCAAAAGCCTTTGACATGGTGAACCACCAACTACTCTTACACCGTTTAAAATCTCTCTCACTCAATAACTTTGCCCTAAGCTGGTTTACTTCATACCTTCATAATCGGAAACAAGCTGTGTTATGGAACAACAATCTTTCAGACCTTCTTCCCACCACTTTAGGAGTCCCCCAAGGCTCCATCTTAGGTCCTCTTTTATTTTCCATCTTTATTAATGATCTGCATCTTGCCACTCCTCTAACTACTTGTATTCAGTACCCTGATGATACCACTATCATTTGCTCTGCCACCAACCAAACTGACCTCCACTCCATTACCCAAACAACTTTTACCACCATTGAGCAATGGTTCTCCAATCACTGTCTTCTCTTAAACCCTAAGAAAACTAAACTTCTCCTCTTCCTACCTACACACCTCTCTCCCTCTATCAACTTCACACTTTCTTCAAATAATGGCACCCTTATCTCTCCAGACCAAACTACCAAACTTTTAGGCATAACTATTGACAACCTTCTTAAATTTGACCTCCATATTAACTCAATCATAAAAACAATGAATAGAAAATTAGGTTCCCTCTACAGAATCAAATCTTACTTAACTCCGAAGCTAGAACAACTATAGCTAGAACCCATCTTACCTCTACTCTACTATATGCTTCCCTATATATACTAACCTTTCTAAACATAACATCAACAAGCTTACTGCAGCCTACAACAACATTGCCAGATTTGCCACTGCCTCACCATATAGAACACACCACTGCCTGAACCTTCAACCTAGGGTGGCTAGAGTTACCCCACCTAATTCAATACTATCAGCTTACAATTGCCCATAAAGCCCTTTACCAACCAGAAAATACACCTATGCTCTCTACACTTATCAAACCCTATAACAACCTAAAAACCTTCGCTCTTCCAATAAACTACTGATTCAAACTCATCGATCAAAAACACAGCAGGTGACTCTTTATTTTCAAACTCAGTTGGCAAAATTTGGAATCAACTTCCACCAGATCTAACAGCCCAAACTTCCTAACACTATTTAAAACTAAACTGAAACACTTTCTAACCAACCACTGGCTATGCTCCTGCAACAACCCGCTAATCTTAACCCTCCCATCACCTGTATCCTTTTATCTTCCTCATCTCCATTTTCTTTTTTATCTACTCACTCCTACTTAGGAATTACTCTCTTTTCTTTGAACTATACTTGTCTCTAAACTCTTTAGCTAACTCTTAAATTATTTTATTTCTCTGTCTCTCACTATGCTGATCAGTACTCCAGTAATATCTGTATCTCCTCTCTCACCTTTGTCTCTACATCCTCTTATTGTGGTTCAAATGCCTTGACTATTTGTACAGTAAATGCCTTATATATTTTGTAATTAGTTTTGTTATCATGTAGTAGATAGCAGAGTTTTTCTGTATTTGTACAGTAAATGCCTTTTGTATTT
The DNA here is from genome assembly GCF_019279795.1 of Protopterus annectens. NCBI lineage: Eukaryota > Metazoa > Chordata > Ceratodontiformes > Protopteridae > Protopterus > Protopterus annectens. The sequence goes on from NC_056734.1 coordinate 568,498,582, forward strand.
TGTATTTACTTTTGTTATCATGTAGTAGATAGCGGAGCTTTTCTCCTTGGGCCTCCACTGAAAATGGACATGTATCCAGTTGGACTAGCCCGGTTAACAAATGTAAAATAAATAAAATAAATAAAAATCTAGGGGAACCTTCCCCAGCATAGTAATCCGTATCCTCAGTAAGGGACTCTTCAGGCGAGTCCATGTGTTTTCTTTTGCACACTCTCTTACGAGGGGGCTCTTCGGTGGGAATGTCCGAAGAGGCCTCGGAAAGGGGGGTGCTTTGGATTACTGGTTCCTGCTAAGGGCTGGCAATGGCTGAGTTGGGGGGGGGGACCATAAGCAGAGCTGAAGGAGGAGGACTGCTAGCCACCAGCGCCCTTTCCATAATTCGGAAGGCGGGCCCACCTAAAGAGGGATGAGAGCCCGGAAGTGAAGAGGACTGAATCGGAACCGGGGTCACACCCCGCTCCGAACGGCCCACCTCCAAGACTGGGGTTTGAGAGGGGTTCGGTGCAGATACAGACTGGAACCAAAAAGGCCGGTGCCGAGGCCAGAACAGAATATTCCACCCCCGAAGCAAGGGGTTGAGTAAGGTGGGCTGTCGTCAGAACAGACACCCACCAGGGCTTACATGCTTTCAGGCATCATAGTAGTCGGTGCCAAAGGAAGGGGTCCCGTTGAAAGCAATGGGCAAGGGGGCCTTAGAACCGAAAGATCCCCATCAGGAGAATACGAAGTAGTCAAAGGAAAAATCCCAACACCCAGAGTGGAACAGGGTCTGGAGATTCCTCTTGCAGTCAATACCTGATCCACGAGACGAAAAATGTCGATTTCGGACACGCTCCTAGCAGACCTAACCGATATCCTGGAAGGGGATTCAGGCCAGTCCAGAAAGGGACTGTAGGCTTGCCCGGCAAACGGATCCACAGAAGACGAATACCTGGTCCATGGTAAGGAACTCAACGGAGCCAAGGATTCTGACTTGAATTGCGTAAACGGTAAGGTTGACACAGAGAGAGAACTTGGAGCTGAAGTCACAATTGGGGTAGTAGTCAAAATCGGATCAGAGGTCGGAGCCGGTGCCTGTAAAGGCGAGGTCGGTGCCGAAGTGTCCAGAACCAGACTGGTTGGAACTGAAGTAATCAGCGGTTCAGTAGTCGTCGGTGCCGAGCCCGGAACAGACCATTCAGACTTCCCAGAAACTGCTCTAGGCGCCAAAATCGGTGGCACTGAGGCAGCGAGCTGATGCTCGGAAGAAGATCTACAGGCCTTAGATCGATGATTTTTGCCCCTGTCACTGGCCGGTGAAGACGGGTCCGAGCGGGGACGCTTCTTATCCTTGACTGGAGGGGTTGAGACCTCCGCAGAAATAGCCTCCGAGAAAGGAGAGGAAAGCAATCCTTTCAAAATCAACTTGTAGCGCCGTTCATTCAACGTCCGTTGAGTAAAACTCGCACAAATATCACATGGGGGAGTCGCAGAAAGGTGCAAAACACCCAAACGCATTTAAAATGCAAGTCGCTGCATACTAACACTCACTCAGACAGAGAAGAGAAGGAGAAAAAGGCCAGACTACCAACAATGGTATGAAGAGTTACACGAGGGTGGTAAAAAGTAAAGAAAAGGCAAGAAAATACCAACAATGGTAAGAAAAGGAATACCTGCGGGTAGAGCTAGACTATAAAAAAAAGACACTAGTAGAGAAATTATTGGAGAAATACACAGTTTAAATAAGTTAAGACTACTTAGCTGGAGAGCTCGGTGAAAATGCTGCTATATGGCTGTGCGGCAAACGAGATCTGAGGTATGGAATGAAGGGCACTGTGGGTAGTAGAGTGGCTCGAGAGTTTGGTGTATGCTAGCTTGGTATTTGGCAGACTCTGTTCAGAGGGTTTGGAACCGTACCCATCAGTGAGGAATGGAAGAAGATTAACAACTTCAGATAAGCTTTTCCCTTGTTGGGGAGAGGCAAAGTACAGGTGTGTACACTTACCATAAATGTAGATGTTAGAGTGTATTCACTGTTGCAGTCATTACATTTGGGTTATCCTGCTGGCAGGTTGCCCTCAGTCGGCCTGAATTCCAAAGTCTTGGGTCCTGCGTCTGTTGCTGTCGCCTCTTCCCTGACGTCAGGTCGTCAATTGTATAAAAGATGCAGCCAATGCCATTTTCTTCAGTTTTTCTAGCCCCAGATGTCAGGTGCCCCCAAAAGGGTAGGCTAAAAATATGTAAATAAAACATACATGCACCAAAATAAGCTTTACCTTCATCTATAAGCAAATACACCACCTAGGTTGTATAGATTAGAGAAGTAAAGATAAGTTCCAGCAAAAATAAGGGGAATGGCGGGTGGGTAACCTGGACTGCAACAGTGAATACACTCGAACATCTACATTTATGGTAAGTGTACACAACTGTACTATGTTCTTCATGTTTCACTGTTGCAGTTATTACATTTGGGTCGAGTCCCAAAGCTATGGTTGGGGGGCTGGAGCTAAACAGCATTAGGAGCGGTTATGAGGCCCTGCAGGACTGCAGTGGCAAAGCCTGCCCTGGATTTAGAGTAAAGAGGCAGATTGTAATGTTTTGTAAAGGTATGTACTGAACTCCAAGTAGCAACCTCTAAAATGTCTTTGGTTGGTAGTCCCCTGAGAAAGGCTGCAGAAGTGGCTACAGCTCTGGTTGAATGTGGCCTAATGCCCTTAGGCACTGGTTTGCCATGCTGTGAGTAGCAGAAATGAATGCAGTGACCTATCCACTTTGAAATAGTCTGCTTGGAGATGGCCTTTCCTTGTCATGCTGCGGCATATGCCACTAGTAATTGTTCTGTCTTTCTGAAAATTTTAGTTTTGTCCAAGTAGAATCTAAGTTGTCTGTGTATGTCCAAAGAATGCAGAATTTTCTCTCCCTTGTTCTGTGGATTTGGATAAAAAGCTGGCAAATTAATAGTTTGGTTAAGGGCTACACTCGATACCACCTTAGGCATAAATGTAGGGTTTGTTCTCAGAGACCCTGTCTGGATAAAAAATGATAAAGGGTTCCACAGCCATGAGAGCCTGTAGCTCTGAAACTCGTCTTGCAGAAGTTATTGCTAGGAGCAGAGCTGTTTTCCAAGATAAGAACTTTATATCCGCAGTAGCAGCTGGCTCAAAAGGAGGCAAGTTGAGTTTTTCCAAGACATAGTTGAGGTCCCATGCAGGTATTGGCGTTCTCCTTGGAGGCCTTAAGTTTTTGGCTCCTCTGAGGTACTGCCTTAATAAAGGATGAGAAAAGAGTGGTGGCTGTGTATTGTAATGAGCCGAAATGACAGAGGCATGGATTTTAATTGAGGAAAACGATAGGCCTTTGTCCAGCATCTCAGTTAAGTATTGCAAAATCTGAGGAATATTTGGGACAGCTGCATCAGTTCCTTGAGCTTGGTTCCAAGCACAAAATCTCTTCCATTTCCCAGCATAGGATTTTCTAGTACTAGGCCTTCTGGCTTCTAAAATTACATCCATCACAGCTTTACTGTGAGGTGTGGTTTGTATGGCTACATTATCCGCCATGCTGCCAGGTTTAGGGTCCTGAGTTGGCTGTGCAGAATCTGATTGTTTTGCTGAGACAGTAGATGAGGTATTTGAGGTAGGGTCCAGGCTGGGCATTGGAACAAGTTCCTTAAGCTCGGACACCAGTACTGGCGTGGCCAGTCTGTGGCAATCAGAATAATTTTTGGTTTCTCCTGTCTGACTTTCAGGAGTACCTTGGGAAGGAGAGGCAGTGGAGGAAAGGCATATACTGATAAGTTTGGAAAGTGGACGCCTTATCTTTCAACTGGACAAACCTGTCTGTGATGGGTCCTTGTGCAGAATCTTTTTAGTTGATTGTTGTGAGGGGAGGCAAATAGATCTATGTCCGGGCGTCCCCATTTCTTTATCATCATGCTGAAGACTTGTGGATCCAGGTGCCACTCGTAGGGATCCATGAGGTTTCTGCTTAGTTCTTCTACCAGAGTATTTTCCTTTCCTGGCAGGAATTGTGCCTGTAGATCAACTTGGTAAGTCAGTGCTGTGTCCCATAAAGCCATGGCTTGTCTGCAAAGTGGGTAAGAATGAGTGCCCCCCCTGCTTGTTTATGTACCATATGACCGTGGTGTTGTCTGTCTTTATCAGTAGTTGTCACGGATAAAGTAGGTCTGTGAAGGCTGTCAGGGCATTTTGAACAGCTAGCATCTCATCTCTTTTTGATTTATATGTAGATACTTTTGGTTTGTGGACCAGGTGCCCTGAATGCCTCTTCCTGCCATGTGTGCCCCCCAGGCATAATATGAAGCATCCGTCGTTAGGCTCTGCCTGGCTGGGGGTAGTAAGAATGGCTGTCCCTTGTTTTGGTGACAAGCCTTTGCCCACCATCGAAATGCCTGTTGCAGGCAGGGAATGAGAGTAATCATTGTTTCCAGGTTGCGGCAATGTTGTGTCCAGACACTTTTTAGGTACCATTGAATTTTCCTCATATGCGGCCCTGCATATGGAATATGTAAGATGCAGGATGCCATGAAGCCCAAAGCCTGCAGAATTTTTCTTGCAGATAACTGGGCCTTTGTTGCCATTTCCTTGAAATAGGTAGTTGTCTTTGTTTGTCTGGAGTGAGATAAGCCATCTGGGCAGTTGTATTTAAGCTTGCACCCAGGAATATTATCTCTTGAGAGGGTACTAGTTTTGATTTCTTTTTGTTGACTGTGTACCCTAGGCATGTTAAAAGTCTTTTCACAAACGTCAGATGCTGAAGTAGAATGTCCTTGTTCTCTGCTTGTATGAGGCAGTCGTCCAAGTAAGAATATATTTGTATTCCTCTGTCTGCAGTAAGCAATTACTGGTGCCAGGCACTTTGTGAAGACCCTGGGCGCAGTAGATAAGCCAAAGGGCAGTGCAGAGAATTGGTAATGCTTTGAGCCAGCCTTGAATCGGAGGTATCTTCTGCACGACTGTCTGATTGGGACATGCAGGTATGTCTCTTTTAGTTCTAAAGTCACGAGCCAAGCCTTGCTGCCCAGCATGGGCAGAAGCTGCTGCAAGGTCAACATCTTGAATTTTGGTATATCCAGGAAAGTGTTTAGAATAGATAGGTCCAGTATTGGTCTCCATGCTTTGTCCTTTCTGGGTACCAAGAACAGTCGAGTAAAATCCTTGTCCCTGCTCTTGCTGTGGCACTTGTTGAATAGCCCTCATGTCCATGAGAGCTGTGACTTGTTTTTGTGCCTCTGCCCATCGATTTTTTGGCAGGTCTGGCCAACCGTTTGCCCTTGGCAGGGTATGGAAGTGAAACTTGTAGCCTTGTGACACTGTCTAGAACCCATTTGTCCTGGGTTATAATGTGCCAATTTTGAGAAAAAAGTGCTAGTTTTCCCCCTAAGGGTGCTGCCAGAAGATAAGTGCTTGGTGCAGGCAGGGGGAAGTCATTAGGACTGTTTCCTGTATGGTTGTGATTTGTCTTCTCCACCTTTGGAGGTAGAAGCACCCCATTGCTTAGACCTGAAGGAACCTTGCACCTCTAGGGCATCTGGATCTGCCCCTTTGAGGTCTGTCCGAGACTGGAAAGGACCAATTTATTGTAGGCCAGTGTCTGCTAAATCTAGGTGGCTGTACCTGTAAGAAATCCTTGACCGTTTGCATAGATTTAAGCTTTGTCCTCCATTTTCTTTAACACCTCTTCTGCCTTAACACCAAACAAGGTATCATGTTGTAATGGAGCATCTAATAATTTTGCTTCAACATGATCAGGCAGATTTTGTTCCTTTAACCAAGCATGCCTCCTAATGACAGAACCCATAACAGCAGCCCTGCAGGAGGCCTCCAGAGAATCAAGACCACATTGCAAGG